>NW_009952560.1:1971705-1988353 GCF_000747805.2 Chaetura pelagica | reverse complement strand
TGGAGGGAAGAGCCTGGGTTGCAGCTGGTACCTCTGCCACTCGCCCAGGATGCCGGTGGGCAGCAGCATGACCTCCCCTGCCTTCACCCACCACGGCAGCAAGTTTTACTGCTTTGCAACATATGTGTTTTTGACACATTCTGCATAAATAATTTATTATAGACACAGATTAAAATTACAAGGCATTAAATCTTGCACTTCAGCTTCACAGAAGTTTTCAGTACCGCTGGGCCTAGGGCTTGTTTTGAGTAACACAGAGGGGGAAAAATCCACAGTGCTCCCATGATATGCATTAAAGTAAGCTGCTTTTTATTTCAATTTGGAAAAAGTTAAGTAAAGCAAACCCTCATATCTAAGCTACAGGATTGGAGGAACAGGTCACAAGGAGTGGAGGAAATTCAACCGTATCCACATGAATGATTGAGATTTGGTTTCTAAAACCATATCTGATTAACCAAAGACTTCCATTTTTGTCTAGTGACTACATTAAACATAAACAGACATCAATCACAGAGAAAAAAACACAGTAATTACTGTTTGTATGAGCTGAAGCCATCACTTCCGTACCATGTGGCAGAGAACTTTTTGTGACATCCACATAACATGGCATTTTGGGGCAGCAAGAGAGGTGGCAGTGGGGCTGAGCAGGCTCCCTCGGACATGCTGCTCGATGCTGTGCTGCTGCTGCAGCCCTGTGGATCACCCCACTTGCATGAGGAGCTACGGGCTTCTAGGTCTTTAAATCACCAAGCACCAATTTATTGCAGTATTAACATAAAACTCTGGCCAGATCCTTCCAAAGCCACCAAGCCACTTCTTTTCCTTAGGCTTTCTCTCTGGAGCAGCTCTCGGCACTTGCAGAGTCAGGCAGAGAACTTTTGGTCCAAGTTCAGACTTATAACACAACAGCCTGATTGATGCAAAATGTAATCGCTTGTCCCCAGAGCCATCCTTTGGGAGGCTGCTTCACCATTTAGCTTTTCTGCTTAAGAAGAACCTTTTCAGATCTATTGTCATCTGTGAAAAATCAGAATACAGAGCTATGTTTCTGAGAGATGTTTAAAAAACCAAAACCCAAGCAGCAAATCTGTTAATAGATCAAAATGTCACTAATGTAAATGCATGCACTAATATAAATGCAATCTAACAAACAATTATACTGGGGGTGGGGGGAGGGATGATACTTTGCAAATTGACCTTCAAAACAAGACACTCAGGAGCTGGGTTTCTCCCAGGGACTGTCTGTCTGACCTGCACCACACGACCCAAGCAGCAGAGAATTGACAACGGAAAAATCATCATCTTCTGGAGGCTCTTCCATAATTTATTAAAATTAAGTTTGAGCCTCATCCAAAATAGCAACCAACACCCAACTGAACCACGTAATATTTTTCAATTTTGCATTCCAAAAGGTTTTTTGCAGTTGTCATTAAACAGCTTTTGTTTGAGATCTCAGCACAGCCGCCACAACCAAAGCAACTCCAAGGAAACAGGATTTCAGGCTATTTCACCCTTCTAAAAATGGTTCCTGTGAACATGGGCAAGAGGAGGACTGGACCCCCAAACCCGCTCCAGGCACAAAGCAAGCCATCCTGTGCACACCACTGTCAGTGCAGTGCTCTTTCATGAACTCCAAATTCACTTATTTTAATAAAACAAGCTACTCGAGCCATCTGACATTTATTATGCTTAAGCAACATAAAATAGAAAAGAAACATCTATGACCAGAAACAACCCTTCAACTCACTTTTATTGCCAAGGTCCTGAAATTATCTTTTCTTCTTTCTTTCATTTTGCTAATAACAGTGCCTCCCTGCTTCACCTTGCCTGCTGCAATATTGCAGGAAATTCCCTGAAAGAAACTCTAATGTGGATCACAGCTGTGCCGTTTAAAGCCGAATGAGCCTTTAATTTCAGGGGTTCAGGCTGGACTAAGTGTTCTCTTGCCCTGTTGCAAAGTTGCAAACGCTTTCCTGCTCTGAAGGAGAAGAATGAATGAGCAGAGAGAAACGTCCCTGCTCCAGAAAATCCCACAGCACCAAAGTGATGCTGGGGGATGTTAAACCTTGCTTATTGGGGCCATCCTGCGTCAAATTTGGGAGGCAGGCAGGCGAGTGGAGGAGCTGTGTCTTTAAGATTTGCAACCCTTTGCCTGTGCCCATATATCACTGCTCCATGCTGCGGTGGCTTTTCTGCCTGCTGCTCAAATTTGTCCAATTAGACACGGCCCCACAGGGTGGAATTCAGTGTGAAATGTGTCTACTGATGTCTGCAAATTAACCAACACAGCCATGCTGCTTTAAGGCCTGTAAGTGACAGGCAGAGAAATGCCTTCCCGGGACAAAAGCAGGAGGCCTGGCTGTGTAAAAGCCCGGATCAGCCTGTTAAGGGATTCCCAGCCTCAGCGAGGTAAAGTGTGTGAGCTGCCGCCGCACTTCGCACCTCAAGCTGTGCTGTCTCACACCACTGACCCCTCCATGGCGACATAAGTCTCAAGAAGAAGCCAGGATTATCTGTCTAAGAGCCTTACATGTGTCATGTAAGGTCAGGTGCCAACTGCAATGGAAATTAGTAGTTAAGAGTATTGGTAGCTAGACAGATGCTGGGAGCCTCAATTAGAAAGAAAAGTCAGATTATAAGTAATTAAGAGATACAAAAAATGCTTTGGAGGCTAAATACCTAAACTGCCTCCAGTGCATTTTTTTTTTTTTTTTAATAAAGCATGCATTCCTGAGCTCTCCCAGCTCCTGCTTGAAACATCTCTGCACACTCCAAAGCTGGCCTCCATGCAGACAACAATCCCTGGCATGTCAGTGTCAGAAGCACCAGAAGGGGAATTATGGTGTCTTTATTGGCCAGACTGCAAGGAAAGTTGTAATTTTTGCTTCACAGCTGCTAGAAAAGGGTTCTGCCATAAAGGTCTAACAGCTTTTCAAATATGTGTATAATTTTATAATTTCTGATTTAAATATTGTTAAAGAGGAAGAGTGACAACTGTTATCTCCTTTGAGAAGTGTTGCTGCTGCTGCTACTATATCTCCAAGATATAACAATGTACACAGCTACCCACAAGCATCTGCACCTACAAGTTGCTGATGACCTGGCGACCTGAATCCATCTTATAAATAGGAAGACCTACAACATCTGCAGCACAGTAAGAAAATAACATTGGAAGTCCCATCTTAGGGATGGGCAAACCAGTGCAGAAAGTCTCAATGACACAGCCTGGAGTTTGCAGATCTCACAGAATCCCACCTCCCCAGCAGCTAACACGCCCATGTGTGGGGCTGCCTGGCTTCTGCACAGGGTATTTTACTTATACCCAGCTCTCAGCATCCTTTCCTTTTCCTTGAAAGATTTACCATCAGGCATTTGGCTAGCTGAGAAAAATGCTTTAAAAATATGCTTGATTTAGAGGCACCGAGATTTAAGAACCACACTTAAAGACTCTCTCCTTAGCATGGAAGAAGTTAAGCATATACTTAAGCATATTATCAAAGCAGGTTT
Organism: Chaetura pelagica; assembly: GCF_000747805.2. Taxonomy (NCBI): domain Eukaryota; kingdom Metazoa; phylum Chordata; class Aves; order Apodiformes; family Apodidae; genus Chaetura; species Chaetura pelagica. The sequence goes on along the minus strand of NW_009952560.1, from coordinate 1,984,846 downwards.
GTGGGGCTGCGCTCTTACACTCCAGAAAGCGTTAAAACACAGGGAGAAGCATATACTTGGGTTACTTATCAGGGCGCTCCAGCTTTGAAGAAGCCACTCACTATTTTTAAGTGTTTTTCCTTTTTTGAGGCCGAAAGACTGTAATGGGCTCCTGAGAGCTCCATGAGACTACAGTAGCACCTGCAAAGGACTAAGGAACACTTATGTCAACAGGGAGCTCAATGCTAAGGCAAACATTTCAAAATCCTGAGAAAATTCTTCCAAAATAGTTTTGTGTTTCAGTTTGCTGTGTTTTCAAAATACTCCATTGGGGGGGACACATGCTTCTTGTTATTTTACAAATCATTCTGTATTTTCACAACCATAAATCATGGAAGGAATTGACAATCTCCTGACATTGACTAAATGGCAGCTGATCCCTGAAATTATATTACCATTACTTGTACAACACCTAAGGTTTCCAAATGCTGTTAAGCCCTAGATAGCCATATAAAAATCCTCCAGCCACAGACCTCACTCACATTTTATTGCACAGCAAATGATTATGAGCAAATAAGCTCCAGCAGAAGAAGGTGGAACTGGAAACACGGTTGCTGCCATGCAGATACAACACACTTGAATGGGGTAATAAGGAATCACATAAAATACATGGTTGATGTCAAAGGATAACTGGATTTTCTTTTCTTCCAAAAAATGCAACTTTATGGTAAAAGTATTGCAATGCTGCTGTATGACCTTCCACCAGAAGCAAAGGCCCTGAACTGTCCTGTTGTGTCGAAAGATGCCTAAGACAGAAGCATCAATCACTCAGATGAATGCAACCATCACTGGATTTTTACCTTTTTTTTGGTTGTTGTTATTTACTTCGATGGAAAGGAAATTTCTCTCCCTGCATCAAAGCTCTGGGAAGTTTCACCATCAACATAGCCCCTCTTTGCAGACAGTAGCAGCCTTCCCAAGGGTGTGGCAAAGAGCAGATGTGTAGGAAAAGCTGTTGGGGAGCAGGCAAGGAGGAGGAGGAGCCGCTGCCACGGCCACCGAGCACTCTTGACTGCAGGAACAAGAAGCTCTTGGTTATCAGCAGTAGGGCTAATTGAAGACCCCATCTTATGCTCACAAGTTTTGCCAAAGGACATGGAGCACAACAAACTTCTTTGTAATTTTGATCACAAGTTGTAGAGACATTATCCTGTGACGATAAAACTTGTCTTATGCAACAAGTAAGAGCCAAATATGGGCAAGGGAAAGACTGGAAAGTTTTGTTAACATGAACCTTTGGAAGGGTTTCTGCATATTTTTGTCACCCTTTTGTCCTTTCAGAAGCTGTGTGGGTAGTTATGGCAGGGCTGAGTATGTTATCTTATGTACTAAATCCGCCTAGATCTGTAGATGATGTCTTAGGGGGTGAAAAAGATTAATAAGGAATCACTCCAATGGCTTTAGGACAGCTAAGAATCTTAACCCATTTAACCTCCCCTAAAACACACAATCAGATCAGAGGAAGTTGTAGGAAACTCATTTCAAAGACTCCAGGCGACACTTTTTAGGTCAGATTTACAAAGCTCATTAGAATGAAGGTCTGTTACTTTAGATTTTAATACTAAGACACACTAAGAAACCCTCTTGCCCCATTTAGGAAACATACAAAGCAAAGAATGCAAATTTTAAAAAGAAACTTAATCTTAATGCATGTGTTCTGCCACCAAATCTGAGTAAAACCTTCCTAGCTTATGTTCTTATGGAAAATGGGAGAAAACACATCAAAAAGGGAGAACAAATGCCTATTTATTTACATCTTTTTATCCTTTGAAGTAGCACGTAGGACGTACAGAGAATATGATTCTTTGCAAATGGTATTTGCTCTGGAAGAAACACTGCTGCTTAGAAACACAGCTTTCTGATTTTCCTTGTCCCTGTCAGCTTCCTAAAAAGCTGTTTCTCCCAAAGGTGTGAGTGTGTGGAGGAACTGGAGCTGCAGTAGATGTTCATGTACTCACACACAGATACAAGAGAAGGCAAGGAAGAACAGTGGGTGAGGCTCCTGCTCTCTGTTTTGTGATGGGAAGGCATCTCTAGCTGATCTTCTTTGTGATAAGACAGTGCCTCTTAAGTAGAGGAATTAGGACAGAAAAATGGAAAAAAAATACAACAGAAGTATGCAATTTCATAGCCTAATATGATTGTACACATCTAGCCAGGTTTTGGTTGAAGGCAAATGGTACCCTGAACCTGAAATAAAAAGGAAGAGATTACTTTCTGTAATACCAGAATGACAAGCCATCAGAGTTTTGTGGTTAATTAGGAGGAAAAAGTCCTATGTAGAATGAGGTAGACAGCTTGGCAAAGTTTAATTTTAATCTTGTGATATCTCCTAATAACAAAAGGCCGCTATGATATATCAAACAAATTTATAAATGTATGATCAATACATTTGACATGTTATTTAATTATGATTCTTCACGACAGAGACAATATGAAAAACTAGTGTCAACATTCTGACAGTGGAATAAATAAATAGATGTAATTATTTCTTATACTGATCCCAGATGAATTGTAATGTATCAGGTCAGACTGCAGACCAGAGTTCTAAGGTTTCTCTAATATGATAGAGTTTGATGTAAGGGGTGTCATGTATCCAATATTTTGCTGTTTTATTAGAATAAAAAGCTCTCTGGGGATTTCAAGTTCAAATGGTCACAAGTCTCCCCCTCCAATGCTATTGTGCTTAATGCAAGGATAAGCATTGAAATATATTTAGAAAAATGCTAGTACAGCTGGAAAAAGCAAAACATTAGCCTGCATGAAGCTGAAAAAACCCTGAGTCCTACCTAGGGTTGTTTAAAATATACCCCTAGATGTGATTTTTTTAATATTTTTTTTCTACCCTAAGCATATGCCAGTTTTGGAAGAGAGGGCTGGACACATGAGAGACCCAATTTGTAAAGACAGTCCTCGAGACCAGGCTCAGCCCAGAGCTTTTTGTAGGATAACCCACTCCCTGTGGCAGAGCTGAGCATTGACATTCCTGCCGGAGGAGAGAAACTCATTGCGGTGGTGGGTCGGGCCGAAGGCAGCCAGCACTTGTGGCCATTATCACACAGACAGGAAAGAATGCACTATCTGTTCCTTCAGCCAAGAGAAATTATAGCTAACATTTAACATGAGGGAACTTCAAAGGAAAGCCAGCTGGATTTGAATAATGGGAGATGAAAACGCTAACACCAGCACAAACTTGCAGGTGGTCGTATTTGGCTGAAAATACATCTGCAGCGGAGGAGTCTGCTGCAGAGCAACGCCTGAGACAGCTCTGCTGGTCGCTGTGGAGCTGGAGAAAGAGATGGAGAGCTGCTCCCTTTGATGATCATAGACAGGAGCCTGAGGATGGTCAAGCATTCTGGTGCACCCCAACAGCATGGGACCACCCATCCTGCAGTCACCATGGGTTGTCAGGCCCTGGCAAAGGCTGCCCAGGGCAGTGGTGGAGTCACCATCCCTGGAAGGATTTAAAAGCCATGTAGATGTGGTGTTGAGAAACATGGTTTAGTGGTGGCCTTGGCAGTGTTCGCTTTATGGCTGGACTCTATGATTTTAAAGGTCTTTTCCAACATACATTATACTATGATTCTATGGTTAGGGTGTGTTACATGGCTGGGGAAGCCTGACCTGCCAGAACATGATGCTCTGTCAAACAATTTGGGAACCAATAGCAATATAAGAAAGAATAACAGAAAGAATAATAAGAAATAAGAAAACAGCTGTGTGTACCACTAATGTAGAACTTAAAGGGTTTTCATGCATCATTCTATACAGTAAGCAGATCAACAAATGAAATAAGAAAAAGTCATCAGACTTACAGATAATAAATATTCAGCATTTCCATGAGACTCCCCACTACAAGCTGCAGGACAATGTCCTTCTGATTGACTAAATCTTGCATAAAACCTTGTGCGGCTTCACAGCAAGACAGGAAGGGAAAGCCTGTGACTTTCTCACTCAAGCAGGCAGGGTGTGATTCAGCTGGGTTTATTTCTGAAACTACCCAGGAGATCCTTTCAAGCCTGTTGATACAAAAATGCTGACTTAATGTCTCCTTCCCCTGGCAGCCGGCTGCTTCTCACACAGGAGATCAACTACATTTTAGTCCAATACTCATCTTCCCAGAAATTACATCAATTAAATCTGCTCAATTTAGCACAGGTATACCAATTATTACTAGGTGAAGTCATTTGAAGCCATAAGATCATGCAGAAATCCTCAAGCAAGTGATTTTTGCTTGATTTTCCATTTTTTTAAAGGTGGCTGAATACTCTCCAACATCTCTGTTAACAAATAGCTACAAAACCAGGACAAAACTAATTATTCACTGCCTGTAAATAGTATAAAAACTGAACAGCTGATTTTAACAAATGTGTTTCTTCTTTCTGACTTCAGTCTTGATACCAGAGACAAATGGCAAATAAAGGGTGGCAACAGTCCCTAAGGGAACAGTCTCCAGCTCTATTAAACCCAAATGGAAGTGATTTCTAATGGCACAGCACCAGGAATACCTTTTCTCTGGTGGCCTTAGATTTAAGGGTTGTTTGCAGGAGGACAGAGCTGTTCAAAGGTCTGAGACCTTGCAGTAATTATTTTCATGATGTGATATGTTGATTACTTCAGCACAAAGTGACAGAAATAAAACAAGCTGTAGCTCTGTCCTTCCTCAGGGTCTGAAATAACTGTCTCCAGCAGGAGTGACTGTTACATAGTGCTTCTACAAGAAACAGCTATCCGATTTATTATTGCATTTCTGAACATTTTTGTAATTACATGGCCACTGATTATTTGACTTTTAAAAAATTCCTTTCTGAGGCAACAAACATTTCATTCTTGGCCATTATCAGAAGCCAAATAGACCTGAAAATCTGGCTTAGAGAAGCCTCTGAGGATGGTAGGAATATGCACCTTCAGGACATTAATTTATTTCCAGAAGAAGAAAAGGAGTGAGCTCTGCTCCTGCCTTCAGCTCCCTGTCCAGCAGCCTGGATGCAGATAAATCCTGTGACCTGTCCAGCTTCCCCTATGGACAGAGCAGGGCCCGAAGTATCTGCAATGTATGGGAACGAAAGCTGTGCACTGCTGCACAGTAGGCAGTTAAAAAGGAATATGGGTAAGGACTAACATATAATATTAATATTCCTGTAAAGTGATTTTGAGACAATCTTGCAAAAAGTATCAGGGTAAGATTTGAAAGATTTGTCGTGGTGCGTGTTTTTAAGTCTAAAACCGTGCACCCTTAGTCGTTAAGCAGATGATGCTAGTTTTAACAAATGAAGCTGGATTAATTTGAAGTATTTAAAGTGATCAGCAGTCCTTAGGTTAAAGAACATATGTCATTTTCTTCTAAGTTTCTGTTTTGACGAAAATACACTGCCAATCTGGGCTTTTCTGCAGCCTGGCATGCAAAGAGGCCACCTGAATCCTTGGCTACCTGCCCCAGTACCTAGAAGCTGTTGCCCCAGCAGCTGCTGCAGGATTAATGCACAGCAACCTTCAGAGAGATGGATTGAGGAGGTCAGGGAGATACAAACGGCCGTGACACGTGTCATGTATCACTGTCTGCTCTGTCCGCCCGGGCTCCCTGCACCCCCGCCAGGAAAATGGCAGAGCTCGTCCAAGCGAGCCCACTTAGAGGGCTAATGGGTAAATGCATAAAACTATTAAATGCGTAAGAATCCTCTTCACTGAATGGCAAAATATAATGAAAGTTTAAACTGTTAATTGAATAAACCTCTTAGAGATAGAGTGCATCAACACCGGATGTTTAGTAGTTTGCCAGTAAGGTGCTACATTACTCCAAAGCGACACGGATCCAAGCAGGAAGCATGCTCAGGACTGCTCACATTTTGTAAAATGCAGGCTTAGGGCCACGATCACGAGTGCAAGCTGCTTTCCTCCAATTGCTTTAAAATGTAGAAAGGCCAAAAAATATTTTTAACTTAATGTTTAGCTAAAGGTAATGAGCTCCCAAGGTGCTGCTGCTGCAGTTACAGCACTAAGTCAGCCTTGGAACACAGCTGGAAAATCCTCCTCCTGCAGCCTGAATTAAAGATAAAATGAATCAGCTGAAAACAAATCAGAAATTGTCTGTGTGGTTTATGAGAATGGATTGTTCTCATTGGCATAAGCACGATGCAGCTTCACTGACACCAACGCCTCCGGCTCCTTCATGAGCAGAGGTGGCTGCAGCCCCCAATCCGTGCACCAACACCTGAGGATTTTGACCTTGGCTATTCAAAGCAAACTCACTTGAGAAGACTGTGAACTAATTACAGAAGAGTCCCGCAAGCCCTGCATTTCAGTTTCATGGACCTGATCATCCGGACAATTTTGGACACCAAATCTTGTTCTTGCCTCTTATTTCCAAGGGGTCAAACCTGTGCAGCGGCAGCGATAATTGATGTTGTGTAGTGATTTCCCCAGCAATAACTGGCTTCTCCAGAGATAAGCGCTGCCTTTGGCCTCACGGTTTATCCTCAGAGGAACAAGATTACTGCCTCATAAAACAATGGCAAAGCTACAGTACTATTATCCTTTAAACAGTAAAAGAAGAAGAAAAAGATTTATGAAAAATACCATGATCCTTCATACACAGAGCCTGACTGACAGCAATTTCAGAGACAGCAACTAATCTAATGTTGCATTATAACAGCACAAAGAAGTAGATTTGGCCACTGAACCAAAGTCATTAAAGATTAGACCAGCTGGTTTAACAGTTAGGAAATGTTTTTGCCTTTCCAAGCACAGGATAGAATGAAAATTGTTTTATGATTTAATGTCTCCGTTGTAAACAATATGACTTTTTGGATAAATCAATGGTTGACATTGACAAGACAGAAAACTTACTGAGCTGAGGGTAGCTTTTAAATCCAGCCTTCCAAAGCTAAGTCAGACTCCATCCCAAAATAAATCTGCATTAACATATACTAAAATGTTATGCAATACATTTTTTTTTAAAAATTAGTACTGAGGCTGTATTTATTTATATCAAAGAGGAGTCCATGTAACTATGCTTTATACTAAAGAGAAAAAAAAAAGAAAAAAAAAAAGGAAAATAAGGGGAAAAAAAGGAGAAAAACAAAAAGGAAAAAAAGTTGAAAGATATAAACTGGGAAATGTTAACCAAGAAAGGTTTTAGTTGCAGATCACTTAATGTTAGGTGCAAAAATAAAGCTACACATTCTTAGGCAGAATGTGTCTTAAAGTCAGGCCAGAGAGGTTAACTGCTGGCTTTATTGGTGTCTGCTTTTTGCATGGCTCCTTCCCATTGCCTTTATTGTGGGGTCGCCACCGGGTTGCATCCAAGTGAAAACATTTTGATGGTGTCATCAAACCTTTGGCAGAGCATCCGAGCTCTTCTGCTGCTGACAAAGAGGTGAAACGAAGGGGCGGGTTTGGGGGTGTCGGAATGAATCGAAACCAGCCAGCTAGCAGACATCTTGCTGGGTTTCAAGGGACTGCAGACATCTAAATCTCTGTGTCCACAAAAACAAAGAGTAACCACAAGGAATCTGACGCCAGCCAGCAAGAGGGCTTAGCTTCCCATTCAGGGCTCTGGCTGCCAAGTGTCAATGGAGGCTGAATGTACATGGTGGGACAAGAGATTTCTTTACACTAGTTTTTAGAAGTAGCTGTGGGTTATCTGGTAATCTAAATATCAAAATATATCAAAAAGAAAGCAGGTAATTCTAATCGGCAGTGTCTAATTATTAGATTTTATGCTCGGGTGTATCTTTCTAATTTAATGATTTTACCAAGTGCTATTTTTTTCCTCCTGTTTTGCAAAGCCCCTTCAGTCAAATCACTGGTTCAGTTTTGCAGGGATTTCACTGGGCCAAAACCAGCTGTGCTGAGGGGGCAGAGGGTAGTGTTACAGCCTTGCGTTCTCTCACCTTTAAGCCTGTCTATGGGATGGAAGGCCAGGATTCTGCTAGTTTTCCACATCATTACTTACAGAAATCTCCCAACAAACCAGTTGCTGGTACTTAACCCCAGTATGCCTACACTCACGCTATATATACCAGATATATACCAAACCCAAATATATTTGTTTCTGTATCTGCATTTATATATTGTAAGAAAGGAGAGCAGCCTCCAAGGAAAGGCATTAGCAGCAGGGTACAAAAAGCAAGTTACAAAAAAGCTTATTCCTTTGAGAGCTGTATGTTGTCGCATGTATGCTCAAATAGTGTATATACCAAAATGAGACCTCCTGTATGTGCAGAAGAGTCACAGGACAGCAGATAAAATCCTTAATGAAGCTTCAGCTGTTGCAAGCCCTGATAAAAACTGAGTTCAGATTCACAGTAAGAGGTGCTCTCTTCTTAGCAAAAATTGTAAAAAGGAACAGGAAACTGAGCCTCTGAGAAAAACAGAGCCTCTGGAATGGAAGGTTACTAAATAAGACCATAAGTGCTCTGTGGCACTTATGTCTCCAAAGGGGAATCCAGGAAAACACTGCTGGATCTGGATCAAGATGCTATACTTCCATGAGTACACTGGCATATTGTTAATGGGACATAGGGAACTCAAACACAAATAGCGAGTGGGATTTCCCTTGCATGGGCTACAATACATATGTTTGTTCAAGGAAAAAGTAGTTGGAGCAAGAAGACATGCACGTCTGGTGTTGAAGAAAAGTCTGTTTGTGACAGATACAGTGGAGAAATTGTTCAAGAATAGTTCATCTTTAAATGAAGATCTCCCTAATAACGCTGCCAACGTCCTTGTCAGCTTGGCTGCCTAAGTGCCAGCAGCACAAGTAAAATCCGCCTTGGTACAGACTTTAAACAAGGATATCTGACATTTTCAAGAATTGGTTCCACTTCTTTCTTTGTCACCAATGGTGCCATTGAGCCTTGTACTTCCTCAGTTCCCCTAGGACTGGCTACCTATCATGTACACAAGAAAAGTGACCACAGTGTAAGCAAACATCAGGTGAGAAAACAGGAGCTCAATTCCAGTTAAAATAAAGAGTGCAAAAAGAGCAGCATTAGGGGCAAATGCTCAGAATTTGATTTCAGGTCATAATTAATTAATACAGTTAGGAATAAGAGAGCTAAAATGTCTTCCTTTTACCACTTGCATATGCATCAATATAGACACATGCTTATTTTTCTCCTACGACGTACAGGCAGATAATGTTTTCTCAGAGCAGCGTTGCTCCCTGAACCAGCACTGTCCTCAGCCTCCTCATCACACTCACACTTCTTCAACATCTTACTGCAATCAAAGGTAAAGACTCTCTTCAAAAGACTTAACTTTAGGTACAGATCATACAAACACAGAGACCCTTCGTAATTCGTTACCAACATTTTTCACTCCTGACCTCTGTATTTGGAGTTCCTGATTCTCCCAATTACGTGTTTCTAATTTATCTTAATCTAAAGTGCTTCAAAAGCCTTGCACATTCTGACACAACTCTGGGCAACATATTCCAATGAAATATCTGAGCTGATTCATATTCTTTCCCCTCTGACACCAGAGGTTTATGTAATTTAGGAATAACAGAGCTGCTAAAATTAATGGCTGAAGGGCAAGCCATTTTCTTTGTCACATTATATATAACACTTTGGTTCAGCAAAAAAGTAGCTGGATTATTTTGATTCTTTACTCATAGTTAATTACAATTAAAAGTAAGACTGTAATTACCTTTCTTGTAAACTTTGGCTTTAACTGCTGAGCGCAGCAAAACAGAAGGAGGCTTGGTTAACCTCAGTGGAAAAAAATAAAGGTTTTCTTCTGAAATAGCTGGAGCATGGGCACTCAGGAGGAACATTTCTGGGAGGCTGAGACAAAAGCAAACCGAGAGCCAGTATGAGAGTGTCCATGCCTGGACTGATCATTTATAAACCAACAAAACTTCAGGTGGGAGGGGGGAAAAAACACCTCGCCTGCCCCCACTGCCAGCCTGAGCAGCCCTGATCATCGAGTGCTTCCAATGGCTGCAATTCTTGACTGAGAGAATTCAATACAGAACTTCCCCTGTTTCTATGTCTCACTTTATTTATTTTAACAGTTTTCTGCTATTGTTCGCACGGGGAAACCAGCGGCTCCCTGTGCCTGCTGCATGACCCTCCAAGAGTTTAACTGTTTCCCTTTCAGGGGGATGCTGTGTGCTGACCAAACCAGTGGCTTTTGACCTGGCTCTGCTCAGTTTGCTGACGGCAACTCTGATTCCCAGGCTGCAATAAGACTCTCAGTCCCTGCTTCACATATCAGCCTTTATTTCTCTCTCAGAAGACAGAAAAGGCATCTCGAAGCATTTAACTTCAGCAAAAGGATTGTCTCGTGCACACACAAAAGCATCAAAGAAAGCAGCAGCTTCCCAGAAAAAAAAAAAAAAAAGCCTTTTTCATGCCAGGTTGTTCTGTCCCTGAGCAGGCCGGTTGAGAGAGGTTGTCCTGGCCACTTATGAAGCCACAGATGTGACTTGCCAGGAAAGAACAATGTATAGGAAAGGAAGAGTGTATTTCAGTTCCATGGCCATTCCTGTGCCAGGCCCAGCCCCGACTCTGTGCCCAGACCAAGGGCTGGCACTTGGAGCAGCACAGGAAGAGCTCAATGGCTCCCAGTAACTCTCCATCTTACCACCACAAATGTCCCATTGTAGCTCAGTCGCCTCAAGACAGACAGAAGGATGGAAAGAGGGAAGGAAGGAAGGACGTCTTGAAGACAAAGTTGTTCTTTGGACAGTAATTACAGATATTTAGAGATCTGAATTGATAGTCATAGGAGGAACTTTTCATTTCACAGTGTGTAAATACTTCCTGATTTATGATTCAACACTGAAGACTTTGGAGAACCCAGTAAGCCTTAGAACAGGCTCTGTCATAAGCATCATTATTTTGATTAGTATTGAGATAATATCTCAAATATAACTACATTAAAAATCCCATTTCCCCAGAATTAATTTTTTAAACATTCCATTTCTCCAGCATGTTTTTTTTTTTTTTTTTTTAATCTTTACAAGCATTTGTATATAGATTCAGTAATAATAACTGTAGGAGGAAAGAAACATAAAATAACCCAAATCCCTGCCCAACAAATGCTGCTAGTACATAAACTTTATAAATACAATGTTGGCAGATTCCGATATATAAAGAGGTAGCTAAAAAAAAGTAAGAGCCATAAATAATGCCAAGTAATAAAGGAGGTGAATGTTTTTGTTATTAGATTCTTTCATTGTATAAATCTGTTTAATAAGCTGGCTAGGAATCATTGATAGAAAACAGACTGCTTTTGGTGTTACAGATCAACCTGTTCTAAATGTTATTTCCCTAAACTCTATGCCAAGAAATACTTTTTACAAATACAATTTAAAAAGTGAATGTTCTTTCATCATCCAAAAGGAGCAAATAGCACTAAAAGTCAGAATGCACCTTTTGAAGAGCCCACAATACGTGTCTGCACCAGCAAAGCAGAAAATCTTTGTTTTCTAAATGCTGAAGATGGTTTTGCTGTGTGTTCAGAGTAATTAATACCATACCTCTGATTCGTCAAATGTGATCAGTGTATGTGTAAAACCCTTGATTTAAAAGTCTTATTTCCCAACATATGTGTATTTTTGGAAAGCCCTATCATATATTTTTCTTCAGAAGTTCATGTAAAAAGTATGCAGTAAAATTTCACTGTAATGAAAACTAAATGTTGTGAAATGTTATTGAGGTCAGTGATGGGTTTGTGACGTTAATCTTTGTACACTATTGTTTCTCATTAGTGTGTGGTATTTTTGGTTTTCATTATTCCTAGAGGAAAGGACAGAAAAAATGAGATGCTGTAACCCAAATAAGGAAAAAGGAATAAACACTGAAATGCAAAAATGAAGATAATGAGAAAAAAAGAGAAAGAATCCATTAGGACTTTATTGGTTAATAAACTGCTGAACTTAAAAAATAAACCCCATGTTAAAATGTTAAAAAGCAGATGGGCTTTTTTGTATTATTATCAAATAGATACCCTTGTTCCTGCTTTACTTTTTTTTTTTTTTTATTGCTGCATTAACTTCTAGACAGGTGGTTTAAGTGTGCAGCTCTCGATAACCTCAAAAATCATTTTAGGTTGTGACCCCAATTTTGATCTTAGAGTCCAATTCAAACAGCTCTGCTTACAGCTTACTAAGGGCTGCTCAACTTGGAGAACTTCAGTCAGTTCTTAGACCAAGTCATGTTCAGGAAGACACTCAGGTCTCCACGAAAGAGTCTCTTCTCAAAGTACTTCAGAAATAGAAATTCTATTATCGGAAATAAGAATTCAGACAGGATATGATAATTATTTTAATTTATGATGACTGCATTGGCATCCAGTGGTAAATCTCAGTTGAACAGATCAGGATCTGCTCTGCAGCCCACTCACCAAAATTACTGCCAAATTTCCCTGGCCACACTGCCCTGTGCATCACTTCACCCAGCCAGACAAGCTCCCAGCACCTCCTCATCTGGTTCCTTACATGGTCCCACCACCACAGCCAGCCAGACAGGCCATCTACAGGCAAGAGCCCTCACCTGGAGCCCAGATTAGAAAGATGTCTGACCAGTTTTCAATACCATCCAGGGGGCAAGCAAGAAACATACTTTAAAAATTGAAATTACCCCTTTTTCAATTAACAACTTAATCTCAATTAGAAGGAGATTTATCAGATGAAGTCCTTGGAGAAAGTGAAGCAGACAAAAAGGGCAGACATTTGGTGAACACTGAGAATCAAAACTCTCACCCATCAAAATAATGAGGTGTGCCTTGAGTACTTGAGGGCTCATGGGAATAGGATACAGAGACTTTCAGCTCTAAATCACCAGTTTAAATCCAGTCCAGTTCGTCATGATTGAAAGTAGTTACCATCTGTCACTACCAGGGCCTACAAGGAATTTGTTGGTGGTCTCACCCTTGCTCCTAATGGGGCTGTGCAGCCAGCGTGGTCCTCAGGCACCCTCACTGCTGTGCTGGGGGAACCCTGGGGCTGGGCCAACATGAAACAAAGTGGTGGATCAGGTGCTGATCACACCCCTTAGGGTAGGAAGAACAGCTTGTTTTACCCTGCTGTAGTCCTGATGGAGATGCAGGGACTTCAGGGCACTTCGGCTGCCACTTGCACAGCTCCCACATA
>NW_009952560.1:1936826-1971656 GCF_000747805.2 Chaetura pelagica | reverse complement strand
TAAAGTGTTGTGCACAAACATCATAATATAATCCTCAGAGCTTCAAAGCCAATCCCAACAACTAATCCCACAGATAAACAAATCTAAATCTCTATTTGCCTGCAAAAATAATGAGCAAACATTAGGGATATCAGTGTATTGAAGGTCTCCAACCTTCTGAGGGAAGATCTCGACTGTCACCCAATTTGTACTGTGAAGCCCTAATCTACTGTACATTACAAAATCTAATTAAAATGTGGGAAACTGAGGTAGGCAAACCCTTCAGAGCAACTCTGCTAAGATTCATAGCTGTGCTAGTCTTCATTTCAAAGAACTGTTTGCAAACCTAGTGCTTCCTAGCATGGCACTTAAGCCATCTGCCTGGTCTAAGTGCTTCTCCATGTTGTATGGAATAGATTTATAGCTCAAATCCCTACTTAGGGTATAACATTATTTGTAAAAGTTGTCTATGACATGCTCAGGCTTTCTCTATAATAACAGCATTAAACATCCTCTGTCTCAAGAGATACAGAGATGCTTTAAACTCTGTAGCAAACCTCTCTACACAGACACCAACCAGTGTTTTTACTATGATCTTTAAGGCATTAACAAGACAGAGGAACCATACTCATGTAATCCTAGATGGCCATATAGAATGGACATCCTTTTGGGAAAAGGCATTTATCTACATAGGTGTCACTCCAACAAATGATAATTGCATTTTAAATAAAATGCCACAGCAGCACAAAAAAGATAAGATAAATCAGAGAAAGTTTTTCATACATGAGGTAGCTGTCAGAGGTCTACTGAATAATTACATAAAGTAACACACTGCAAAACCCTCAGAGTTTCATTTCTTTCCAGCTACTTGCAGTGCAAGTCTGTTTAAATCTAGGCCCGAAGCATTTGAGTCACTTCATGCATCTCCATAGGACTCCTTGTGTGGATAATGCTCCTCAGTGGACAAACCACAACTGAACCTACTGTATTTGTTTCAAGATTTTCCAGCTAATGAGACTAAGAGCCTACCTGAAATATAACCAGAACAGCACTAACCAAAAAGCATTACCACATGATTCACTGGGTATGAGGTTGACTCTTCACCTGCATTACTCCCTGCTCTCATCAGTGTCATTTTGCCTTCAGATTAAAAAAAATAATAAAAAAAAAAATCAATTGAATTCCAATGACAACAGTAAATACAGCTATGGTATCAAGGCCAGAAAACCATGAGCCACAGCAACTATAAAGCAGTATTTCTAGATCTCATGATAGCAAAAGTTCACACAACACTTCAGTGAAAAAACAAGCGCTCTTTCATTCCCACCACCAACTGAGCACAGTATTGGTGGGTTTCTGAAACCATCTCTTAAGGCCACCATCTTTTGAGGAAGATTCCTTGAAACCAGCAGTCTCCGATGTACTTTACTCAGTAGTTCACAACCAAAGCTCTGACTAAAAGCAGCTCTCAGAGGGATGTGGAAACCCACCTCTGGTAGCAGTAAGTTTCTTCGTGTAGCAACAAGCACTTGGGGCATGAGCAAACACTGGGAGTTGATGGAAGTTGATGACGTGTCAGATATACGAGTGTTTTCTTTATCAGTAAAAGTTTGCTGACTGGGACTCCCCTGAGCTGAGGTTTCCCCCCCCTTTTTTTACCTCCTTCAGATTTATTGATCTGAGCTGATAATGGAAACTCAACTTTTTTCATCACCAACTAGCAGAATCAAAGAGAAAAATTTTGTGAACAAGTAAAGAAAATGGGTGCTGGTGGAACATTTGCCTTAAGAATATGAGGGTGGGAAGTGTTGGTGTGTTCAGGAAATTACACGTCAAAACTAGGAACAACATGTTGAAGTGGACATTAATGGATGTTTAAATCACCCTGAAATTCTTCAGAAATACAAATCTGTGTTACTATGAAAAAGTAAACACAGTTGGAGAAAAAAGCAGTAAGGAAACTACTCTTGCCTTCCTATCACCAAATGAAGTCTCAACTTTCAGTAAAATTAGACTCTGAATTATTCTAAGCAAAGGATATAATGGAATAAAGACCCCCTATTTTTACTTAAAATGCCACTAAATAGAAATCTAGGATTTTCTGCATTGACTAATTAGTCTTTGAAAAAACCCTACAAACCCAACAAAAAGCAACAAAACAAACCATGCTTTTACTGGATCCAACAGAAAAATACCACAACACTGAATTTCTTTTGGGACCATACATACCTGTGTTCCAACCATCCACCCTCAATAGTCAGTGCACATTTAAGCTCAACTAGAACTAGAGGATCAGGACAAACTTGCACGCAGGGATTCCTCAATAGGCTGAAAGTAATTGTAGTATTGCAGAAGTGCAGCTGAGTGACTGAAATAAGATTCAAGTGAAAGAATCTAAATGTTGTATCTTTAAACAGTGCTTTAATCTAATTACAACTGATTGAACTTCAGGTAAAAGAAGGACTACTTGTAGGATCAGTGATGGCAGGATCTAGTCTGCATGGCAGAGTCACACAGAGTGCCATGGACACAACGTCTTAGGTACATGAAATGAAATGATACATACAGAGTGATATGGATATTGTAATGTGAAGATGTAATATGTAGATTGGGCAATTACAAATAGGTTTAGAGATCAAATGGAAGGACTTCTCTTGCAGAGATCCAAGTTCAAGGACCTGGTCTCCCTTTGCAGGAACCAATAGCTTGATGCAACGCTTAGCAGGCTGGGGAGCTGTACTTATCTCTTACAGAAGCAGCACAGTAGAAGGGAAGCACAAAGTAAATCCCTATTTGCTAATCTGATAAACGTTATAAAAAAGTAAAAAAATCCTGATATTTGTCTGGTTTATCTCACTTCAAAGATCATGGAGCAGGGGAAGGGATTTGGGAGATGCAGGGAGAAGCTATTTTAAAAATCAGTCGTAGGTATGTGAAATAAGATGTAGGTTTTATGGAAAAAGTGTTGCAGTATTTTTGGCTGAAGAGAAACATGTTGAAAGTAGAGTCTTTCTAAGAGTTCTCACAAAGAATTAGTGATAAGTGATTGTGAGACTTTGAAAAAGATCTGATTAAGAAATGAGACAGAAAAGTTATGCTCAAATCTGTGTTAAGGCTTCTGCTGCTGTCAGGACTGGCTGGTGTCTTCCAAGTTTGGTCACTTCACCTGTTTGCCCTCATGCTTGCTTGTGGTGCTGGATGCAGAAGGAAACAAGTGAGGAGAATGCAGAGGAGAGACTCAAAATCAGGAAGGAAGAAGCAGCTTCACCAGGTGGCCCCTCAAATGAGAGCACACAGCTCTGAAGAGGGCAGGGAAGCTCAACCCCTTTTTTCTCAGTGCCAGGAGCTTGGAAAGCACTTGGTGTCTGCTGTGCTTTGCTTCCAACAAAATCAATGGTAAAGCTCCCTTGACTTCAAAGGAAACCGAATTAGGCCAATGTCAAGAGCATTCTGAAGCCCCACCCTCAAATCCTCAGCTCTCGTAAGTCTTCCTGAAGGAAAGCAGACAGTCAGGCCCACATAAATGCACAGACGCTGGAGACCTCAGTTCAAGAGACTGCACCTGGATGAGCCCCAATAAGCGGGTTTACCCAACTGAACAAGCCTGATCTTGCCTAATTTTCAGCACTGGCTAAGTCTGGATGAGAGGTGTCCTCAGGGAGGTGACAGAGAAACCTGGCAGGAGAAACAATGGCTGAGAGCCACGACATGACCCCACCAGCCCCAAAAGGCTGCAGCATCCAGCAGCTCACCCTCCTCTGAGGAAGACTCCCATGAAACAAAAAGCATTAGAGGGAAAAGTCTGTTAAGAAACAGTCTCTCTTTTTGGAAGTTCTGCTGCAATTTCATTTCCACCAAAGCTCCTTTCCCCAGCACCAGACATGCACCAATCTCTGTTGTGACTTTCCAACACACTTTGCATCCTGAACCTGTAGAACTGTGCAACCAAATTTGGTCATGGGCCTCTGGAGAGCAAAGTCTGTGAATGGTAGGGGGAATGGCTCTGGGGTACAGGGAAGAGGCTGCCTTTCAATTTGAATAAAAACAACTTTTAAATGTAAAAATCCAAACTAAAGCCAAATTAGACATGCAAACATATGACTAAATTCTCCTCCCTGCTCAAATGCAAATTTGCACAGTAACAATCTTTCCGTAACTGCTTCGTGCAGGCAGCTGTGAAGCCAGCAACAGAAGCAATCAAAGCATCTCTTCTCCTGAGCCAACCTGAGCATCCCAACCACACCTCTGAATGCAGAAATTGACCATTTTACAGATCACCCAGTTCTCAGCCTGCCTCACAAGGCCCACACTTCACGCTGCATTAGACCACATCGTGTTTAAGTCACAGGTTCAACTTGAGAATGAGGGCATTTTTTTTTCCTTGTCTGATCAAGGTCAAAACTATTAAAATACCCTTAGGTTCTCAGCCTAGTGAAATGAACTGGTAATACATTTGGCAAGTTAATCTGTGGATTGCCTTCTCACATGAGACCAGCTGTTGTGTTTCTAAGTACAAGCAGTATTTACCTCCAATAATGAAATGACTGAATAGAATATGAAAAAAAAAAAAAGTTAAATCAGTGTTCCCTTGCCTACTGCACACTCCTGGGTTACATTTACAGTTCTAATAAACTGATTTGTCAAAACCGTCAGAATCAAGGATGATCATCTGGATACCAGATGAACTAAAATACATGTAATTATAAGTTGTCCATTTGTTCCCTTTTATCTCCCACATCTCTCTCCTTTGCTCACAAATATGTGTGTATGTTTCTGTGTAACAAACCATTTAGCTACAGGCCTAAAATCCAGTCTTTTTATTACCACTTTTACTGTGGAATAACACAAGTGAGTTGTTACTTCATAGCACACTCATGCAAAACAAAAATCTGATCATGTTATATTAGTATTTTAATCTAGATCATGTGCACATAGACACACTGTACATACATGAATAAACACAGATACACAACATACATACACACACAGACCTACACTTGCACGTGTTTCCAAAGCCAAATACAAATGCAGCTCATCTATTAAATGTCTCATAGCTGAGAACTATAGAATCCAACTTTCTAGTTCACTTCATTTCCTAAACAGTAGCAGCTGTTTTTTAAATAATATTTATGATATGTGCAGAAGTAGCTATAGGACTGCACTACTGTGCAGGCACCAGAGGTGATGCTGAACTTGTCTCTTTGCCTCTTGTACCGTTTGAATTAGGATGTTATAAAGTTGATTAAAGTTTATGAAGGCTTAATATTCTCTTTCTCAAGGTTCTAATATGAGCAACATTTCCCAGCATGTATTTAAAGTATATATAGTAAAGAACAATCTGATCAGTTACACTCCCTGCCTTGCAGAACCTCTGACAGAAAACAGAGAACAGGACAGAGAAAAAATTATAAAGGAGGATGTGGGAGAGATTATTAGAGACAGCAAAGGAGGAGGAATTTCCTGGAAGATGTTAGTTTGAAGAAGGAATCTGAAGGAACAAACATCGTGCTGCTGGCAAAGTAAATATCTACCACTGGAAGACAGACAAGGTTTATAGCGTGTCATACAAGTGGTGAATAAAGGTATCTAGCTAATCCTGTGTTGCGGGGAGCATCTCTTTCAAGATATTTAAGACAATTTTATTTCTAAAGCTGTTACGATTGCTCTGAAACATAACTGCCCATTACTTAAGCCCAAAGTTGTTGATCTCCCTTTACTGGGTTGTAACCAAGTGCTCCAAAAGCAGCAAAGAGCTCAGCTACTGGAAGAAGTTGGCATTTCAGACACTGGAATTGCACACCACAAGAAAAAAAATAACTATAAAAAGAAATGTCCACTGCTAGCAACAGACAAGTAAACAAACAAAACGTTTTTTAATAAGGATTTAAGCATTTTTAAACTTCACTTCAGATGCCAGACCAAATGCTGACCATGGCCCTATATCATTCAATCAGAGGAAGGAGTCCTGTCTCCACTGAAGTCAGCAATGGTTTTGCTGGTGATTTGAAAACACACAGGCTTTCACTCTCTGAAGCACAACAGAGCTGGGCAACCAAGGTTCAGACCCATCCTGCCTTGCTCCAGGCATATAACTGGTGACCAAAGTATGGACACAGTTCCTCTAAGTTTCTCAGAAAGACAGTGGAGAAGATGAGATCAATTGAAGTACCTTTTCCCAGGTGTTGAAACCCCTCTGGGATGGATCCTGGCCTCAGGGCACTCATAAACATCATTTTTTCCGGTGATAACTAACATCTCACATTTACTGTCTCCCATGTGGTCACTTTTAAACACTTCAAGGAAACAGTCTTATTCTCAGTTTATAAAATAAGAGAGTGAATTAAACAATATACCATGAGAAACAGTGGAAGAATCACAATTAAAACTCCAGTCTTTTGCATGTCACCTTTGCCTTCTGACCTCTAGATCTCACTTCTTCCCCCACACCTGTGATTTTTTAATTACACACAACAATAATACCCTAAAAATCCAAGTTTTACATCCCCTCTCCCTCCCCTGAGCAATGAAGAACTCTGTGTTTATATACAAATCAGGCTCAGAAAGGTAATTTTCTAGACAGAAGAAACTCTCACAACATCCTGAGTGGGAAGACGAAAGGGATGCCAGCAGGAAAGCTGTGTGTGCTGAACAGGGAGCTGGGAGCCACGCAGGACAGGCCTCTGGATCCAGCATCTACAAAGTGCCTCAAGTACAATTACTACAGGGTTTCTCTAAATAGATCTTTTCCATACACGAACCCCAAGTTTATTCCTGCACCTATTTAGCTCATTAAAAAGACCCTTTGCAGAGGTGCTAAAACAGAAAAGCAGGAAGGAATACTTCAATCCGTCCAGATAAAACTGTAAGACCGAGTTCCCCAAACGTCTCCACACTTCAAAGACTTTCAGATATTGTTTAATCAATGCTAGAGCTAGAAGGCCAGCTGTGTTCTTCTGTTTGTTCTTAAATGCTAATCCAAGTTTACCAAAACTGAGGGATTTTGCATCTGGGCTATTTGGATCCAGGCCCACTCTTCTGGTAACCTGTCCTTGGCCTCTCCTTCCATCTTCTTGTCACGTTCCAGCCTCATCTCCTTTGTCCCCAGTGCTTTTTTAGCACTGCTTTCCCTTTTGATGAGATCAATAATTGCTTTGTCATCCTTCACGACAAGACCTCTGTGGGTTACTGTGCAAGCCCACTGTGTATTTAGAGATGGATGACATTTGTAAACTACATATGAAAGTTCTTCAGGCTGTTCCTTCATAAATCTCACAATATATCACAATATATCTCAGTATATCGCAGCTTCTTGAGCTGTGTTTCAGGCACAAAAAGAATTAGAGCACTTTCAAGCTGATTATACTCAAAACTGAAATATATGAAAGCTCAACCTTTTCAGGTTTCAGCAACCCTTCTATATGTCACATTTTCCCCCAAGTTTGAACCAGCATCATTCGTTCATTTTCATTGCTTTGTCCTCTACTTCTATGTATTTTACCATTTCCTATTTTATCTTTTCTCAGAGCCTAGACAAAAACAAAGTAGCACGAGAAGAAAAATAAAGCAAAAACTGTGTTAGGTAAACAATTGCTTGGGGGCATAATATTGTTTGGAGTTGGCACTCCCCAAGAACAATGTTGTTTGGCAGCAGGAAATAACCTTTGGGAGCCCATGACCCCAACTGCTGCTGCTGAGAAAAACAACCTGGTTAAAACTGGGACCCATTTTTCCAAATTGAAATGATTTGCCAGCTTCCCCAAGAAGGGGCTGAGGGCTCCAGTGTTGGGAGGCCAATCCCCTCTCATAGTGTTAAGCAGAAGAGGAATGTGTGATCTCTGTCTTTGGCTTTTATCCCTTTTTCTTTCTACAGAACTAGTCTAACAGAAGGCAGGTTTTTTTTGTTTCCCCCCCCGCCACAAGCGAGTGTTCCACATTTTTCAAGTTTCTATTTCTAAATCCTTTCAAGAAAACCATTCTGGGAGCAGGGGCTCTTCCACAGGTTGCCTGCGCAAAGAGGATTCTTTGTCATAAAACTGCTATTATCATTAGGGAGTGAAAAAATACTGATTTCACAGGCTTCTGGAGTCAAGATTGATCTTTCCCCTATCCCGACTCATCTCCTGGCAGAGGCAGAGGAAAGAGAGCAAACTCCAGCCCTCTGCTCAGAAGCTGGGAGGTTGGCCGGGGGTGCAATGGTTGCTCTGGGCCGCGGTTATCACGGCTCGTTTCTAACAGATGGCTCCTGCAACCACCACAGCCTTTTCTCATGGTGCTCTATCTGAGAGGAAGGAAATTGAGATTCCACCCCAAATCCCAGCACATAGTTTTAGGATTCCCACATCTTCCAAGGATTAAGTCACCACATGTACAGCCTAAAGTGCCTCGAGGACAAGAGCAAGGCACCATTTTTAGAAGACTGTGTAGGAAGAACCACTAAGAGGCTAAAATCCTTTGTAGTTTGCCCCAAAGACAAAGGGATTTCAAGAGGAGGAATGAGATACAGTTCTGACTGTGGGGTGAAAGAACAAGGTAAATGACCAGAAAAGAGCGTGTCCTTTGACTGACAAATCAGGGTAAGTCAATAAAAGACACAGCCTGTATGTAGCTACACAGCAACCCATTTGTGGGTCTTTAAAGTGACAGTGCCCACCAGCAGAGACTCAGAGCCTTGCTGATTTGTATAGGACAGACCTGCTGAAAGAGAGGGGGTAATAAAGGTGATCGCCTCCTGTTTGAAAAAGCAAGACAGTGTTAAGTTAGAATAACAGAAAAGTTTAAGATAAATGTCATCACCATGAAGTGAAATGACTTAAGCCTTCCAAAGAATCGTGAAAATTATTATCTGTGCGGCTTTTGATTATGAGTTAGTTTAAACTTTGCCACTAGGCCCACCATCTGTATTACTGAGAAGAGAAAACTGATGGGAAGAGAAGGAAGGTCCATGTCCACTACACAGTTTGACTCAAAGCTCCTGGTACTTTCTGAAATAAATTTCATATTACTTTCTAAATAATTTTCAAGCCTTGGGAACATCCAAGTAATATCCTAGAAAGCAGGAAGACAAAAGCTTAAAAGAGCACAATATTTTTTTAGTAGGTGGAAGACAACAGGTCAGAATTTATCCCTAATTTAAAATTAGGGCCAGTCTTTTTAAACCAGGGATGATGTATGGAGCATTTTTAGACCATCCTGACATTCTGGTGCCACCCACCCACGAAGACAAGCTGTGCACACACTGGCTGGATCCATGAGTGCTCCTCAAGCCACAGACCATTTGCACCTACTCACTGCCAAGCCAGGAGCAGAGGGGCGAAGTCTACAGGAAGCGGTTGATGATACCACAGCATGATCACACTAGTAATCCCAACAAGATAATCACAGATGTTGTGACCCACTTAAAAATGAGTTCATTTTCCAGATATCCAATTTCAGTGGCTTTTTAGGACATTACCCCCCTGAAGGTTTATGGACAAATGAGTGTTCAGCTTATTC
This sequence comes from Chaetura pelagica, assembly GCF_000747805.2. Taxonomy (NCBI): domain Eukaryota; kingdom Metazoa; phylum Chordata; class Aves; order Apodiformes; family Apodidae; genus Chaetura; species Chaetura pelagica. The sequence goes on along the minus strand of NW_009952560.1, from coordinate 1,962,185 downwards.
TCCATAATTTTCTGCACCAGTAATGCTATGCCATAGTAAGTGTGAAATTAGTACATAATCTTTAAGCCATCTTGTTTCCAGGATGATGGATACTTGCTTTGCTAATAATCCCAACCACCTCGTGCTGTTGTGTTCCCTGGGAGCCAGAACAGCATCCTGTATTTTATATTACCTTGTCAGTCATAATTGTGGGGGAGACAACAATGGCAAATAAACCCCAACCTCTCCTGCACACAGAAAACGGCTTTTAAAATAATTAATTCCCATTCAATCTCCTTGGTGTGGGATACAGCGCCAAGAAATCAAGCGGCAGAAGGAGCAAGAACACAGAAGAACATCTTACTTCATCCAAGCCCTCCTTGCAGTTGGACTCAGTGTTTAGAAAGACCAAACCATGCAAAATGACCAACAGAGTGTTTAGAAGACGGCAGGAAGGTTCAGAAAGGAGGATGGTACCTCTCCCCAGGCTGGAACTTGTTTTTCATCCATGTCAGTGTCACCAGGTGCCCACTTTAAAGTCAATTTAATGCAATGCTGAGGTTGATGGTCGTAGCTTGGATTTCCTAATTCTACCTGTGCTGCTGTTTGTTGGTTTTTTTTGGTTTTGCTTATTTTTAAAAATACAATCAACATGGAATTTTTTAATAAAAAGAGGAATTCCAAACACTTACTGTAACTATTTTGATCCTGTTTCTAGTACTGATAAATTAAAAACGCAAGATTTGCTTGTTTGAGGGATTTTTACAGTACTGGCCACTTCTTCCCTTTGCAAATCTACATGCTAATTCCAAAATTTCCTTTACATGGTATTACTGTTGTCCATTTAAAAGAGAACATGAAGAAAAGACCTAATTCCTTCTAATTACTCAATAAAACCACTGATATTTCTTTTACTTTTACTCTTTAAGCCCTTTTCCATACAGAGTATTTTTGTCTCATAGCAACCTCTGTGAGAAGAAATCTAAAAAAAAGTGGCTTAGTCCTAAATTAGCATTGCTTTCTACCAGGGAGATGACCTTCACTTCCATAAATGACATGCTACTTTCAGGCAAAATACAAGTTAACTTAGATTTTTATCACAGGTGAATACAAATCTGGCCAGTATTTTAAACAGTGACAACACCCTGGCTGATCCTTCAGCTCTCTGAAGGTCCATCTAGGAGCTGTCAATCACTTCCTAATTAAAGTGACAAATACATACTGCCATATGCTTTCCTTACATGAGAACAAGCACAAATTTTCTCTCAAATTTGTTTGAAGAAGGCAATTTAACAGTCTATCTCAACTAACAAAGTAGCAAGGCTTTATAAATACATCCTTAAGCTAGACACACATTAGTATTCAATTACCAAGTAATTCCAATTCACCAATTACTTGGGTTTAAGCAGTCACAAACCAAACCAGTTTTGGCACACCGAAGTTTATAATTTTTAAATGTTCCAGTCTTTGCCTTGGATTTAGAAGTGCTTTGCACCTCTCAGGACGTGGCTCACAGCCACGGGTAGTGCAGGAAGGGAACAGAAGGGCCTGGTCAGCAGCACTGAGTACAGCTGATGTTCCACCATCAAGCTGACAGCTCTTGCATGTGAAGAGTGGTGACTTATCAAACCGTCAGATATCAGAAACAACTGAGGCAACAAAAACAGGATTTTTTTTTCCTTTAAATTGCATTTAACTTCTCCATGTATCATTATAAACTCCCTAATTGGGGCACTTTCCCTTTTGAAAAGGGCCTTTCTTGGCAGCATTTGCTCACACCAGCAACCCCCCTCCAGAAGCACGTGTTCTGGCACTTCATCGCCAGCGCCTGATTCACTCTCTTTCCAACCCGAACCACCAGACTGGTGCTTCCCACTTCTCCCCAAACCACTTTCAGAAAAGAGAAGGAAAAACACACCAAGAACACAGGGCGAGCGATCTCTCCCAGTTTTTGACTGTGTGTGGTAAGGAAGGCCCAGCCCAGCCTTTCCGTGCGAGGCGAGGGGGCTGCTCCAGAACACAAATCCGCAGGGCTATGGCAGGTTCTGCTTTTTCCAAAACGCTCTCCCCAGCTGCAGCACATTACTTGTGGCAACTTTTCTTGGATCTTAAATGGGTTTTGAAGCCATGCTGTCAGCTGCCTTCATGTCACCCCACTATATTATGATTGAATCTCCTGTTCCTTTTATAGAGTTGTTCTCTCCTAATAAAACACTAACTGCTGGTCTGAAAGTCGGCTTCGGGACCACTGCTCAGGGGCTTATGATAACCTTCTGCTCCGCTTTTTTCTCAGCTAAAAAGTGCACTTGTGAAGTGTTCATCGCCCAGGCTGTATTCTGAAATATGCCTATATCCAGCCCCAGAAATTTGCTGTGTTTATACAATATCTTGACCCCACCCCCATTTCTAGTTATTTTAAGAGCTCATACTTTCAAACTGGGCAGTATTCCTGCACACATGAAAGAACACACGGACTACAAACAGCTATAAATGAATATCTGCAATTCATTGCGGCAGCCGCCTACAAAGGTGATACCTTCAAGCTGTTTGTCAGAATAAACTAGCAGAAAAGCTGTTACTTGTCAACTTTTGGATAAGATACATTGCAAAACAATATTCATTTTCCCTGGCAAATGCAAACCCACATTTTATAGGTGTGAACTACTTCCAAACTTCAAAACTGTACCGTAAATGAACTGTGAACGGGTAGAAAAACACTCTGAGTATGAATGCAAAGAAGCAAATTGCTTTACATGTACAGAATTAAAATAATCACAGTTTATTTTTAATACGTTTAAAGACTAAAAATATTTTCACCTTCCATTCTACTGCATTTGAACAGAATCCATCAACAAAAGCTTATAAATCTGTTATTCCTAATGGGTTTCATGCCAATGCTGTGTTTAAAGTCATGGGACTAAAAGAAAAACTACATTCCTGGGGCATAATGCTGCACAGTGAAAAAGAAATGCTTTGCTGAAATCTAACTTGACAACATTTGTTGTTAGGATTTCCAGGACTTTCATCAGGGATGTTTCTCAAAGAATCCCATCTCTCAGAAATTGTTTTTGTCGTGGTAACAGACTTGACTATTAATGAGAAAACAGTAAGAAGCTTTAGTGTCCTAATGGATACTAAATGACCTGGAGGATCTGAAACACTTATGTGCAGAAAAAATACATATGTGCAGTTCCTTTGGCTTCAAATATTTGTGAGCTGGGATGCAATGTATTAAATGAGGTAACTAAATAAATGTGGAAAAACTAAACCATTTAACATATAAACAGTCACATTCACTTTGCATTATATTAAAAAATACAATATCCTGCTTAATGTGACTTTTACAAACCAGAATAAAATCAGGTCATAATAGCAGACAAATATGCAGTGCCTAGAAGCCTCTGTATGTCCTCAAGACAGCAAGGCTACAAGCAAACACTAGCATTTGACACAGATACAGCTGTTTAAAATATGTCTTCATCATACTCAGATGGAGATAAAGACAGAATAAAATTCAGGCAGAATAAATCCAAAGTTAAAAAAAATAATAATCTAAAACCAGATGGTGCAGAACGTGCAAAAATGAGGATGCAAATTTAATTTTGCAAACTTGGAAGGAAACCCCTGCAAGCATTCACGCTTGGTCCACCTTTACTGAGAAGCCCACAAAAGTTAGTCAAAATCAACAGCAATAAATATTTTGAAGGAGGAAAACTCTGTAAAGTCTATTCATTTTACTTTCTGAAATGGTGCAAAAATGTTACCTACTCCCTGTACAGTTATTAGTCTCCGTAATGTAACATAACAGATACTTTCTAAATCCTTTTAGGCCTTCTCCCCCTCACTGGAAAGATCATCATTTTTTTATTTCAAAATGGATTTAATAAAGAAAAGGAGTGCTGTTAAAGTAATACGTGAGGCTTTGACATTAAGCAGTGCAACCCTGCAGAGTCGGCAAGAACAGGGTCTCTAATCTCCAGTGATTTATAGAGGGCTCTTCCTTCATCTCTGCACTCAGGGAGGGCCAAAAAGTTTAGAGACAGGCTGGCGTCCCCCTTACTCTGCACCGCCAGCTCCTGCTGGCCAGTCTGCCGGCAAAAACCTTTAACCACTTCACTGCTGGCTTCCCCTGTACCCATTAAAGGGCTTTGTATTTATTTGTATTTATAGAACAAAGTGATCTCAGAGTTAAGTAATGCCTACGGAGGTAAATGTTTATGTCTGTCATCAGAAATTTATAAGCAGAGAAGGAGAAGCTAATAGGCAGAAAGTAAAGGCCAAAACCATGTAGTGTTTGGTGCTCATCTAAGTAAGCTCCGAAAAGCTCCGAGTAGAAACACATCTTAATTAAAAACTTACAAATATATACAGTTAATTTTAAAGCTAAATAACCGAATTACAGACACCAGACAGCCTATTACCAACTGGAGAAGAATGTTTGCCTTATACTGGCTGAACGTTACACAAAAGTTCAAAGAATATGTTTCCAAACACAAATGCAAGAAGCTATTAAGCTTTTGTCATAAGACAGAAATACCTCATTTTAATGGATTTCAAATTCATCATTTTTTGAGGAAATGACCAGTTACTTCTGCACTGTGAAACCACGGAAGCCTCTGCCCCTAATCTAAAAAATTAAACCCAGTTCAAATATTAATTCAATACTGGGAGATTCACATCACCACCAGGAATTGATTTGGGTCAGGAGGATTAGACGTGAAAAGAATAAAACTTCAGGCCTTGGTGAAGCTATAGGTAGGCACTCAGTCACCTTTACCTACATGGGTGACCCCACTGAGACCGCTGGAAATTATAACCAGGTGCCTATAAAGCTGGGAGATGTTCTTCCCTTTCAGGCTGATGCACATGTCTGGCACCTCTTGACAGTCTTCTCTTGACAGCAGCAACTGCCCTTTTTTTTTTTTTTTCCTGCATTTTTACTGTACCTTCTACAGTGAAATCGTGGTCTGCAATGAACACTTTGAGGAAAACTGAGGATACAAAGGCACATAGTTCTAAAGGGTAGAGATAGACCCACAAAAAGCAGGAGCAATCCTGCAGCCATCAAGAAACCTCTCATACAAGTGAATACAATCATAACTTGTTCAAACGGAAATTACATGAACACTCAGACCAAATTTAGGCCCACTTGAGATGCCATGGATTTAATTAAGCCTTCCTCCATATACACACTAGATGGACCATTTATAGACTGTCTTCTTCCTTCCCCAGAATCCTAGCATTCCCAACATATTAAGACTCCATATAAAAACAGGAAAATCAAGCTAAAATTAATCACAGTATCACTAGGTTTTAATGTTGCCATTTGGAGGAACACATGGAGAAGCCCTGAAACATGTGCAGAACTGCCCTGCACTTTTCCAGACCTGAGAAAGTAGCAGTAACCATGTCTTTTAGCTGCCACTACTTGAACTGGAAACTTTCTGGCCAGATCAAGCCACCCTTGAAAACTGAATCCTGCACAAACATGCACTGGATGTTTTAGTTTTTTTATATTCATGCTAAATTACTCTACACTGTCTTCCCTAAAAGGTTGGGAAATGGAAATATTGACATACTAATTTAACATTCATTAATGACCATACTGCAACCTATACAAAATATTGGCAATTGAGATGCATTATTTTGAGGCTTGCTGAATTTTCCTTTGATTGCTTGAGCTCACTCCTTGCCCGTCCTTGTGCCAGTGAGGCTGAAATTCCTCTGTGTAGTTGTGTCAGGGACAAACTTGGAGTTTACATTTAGTTCTGTATGGACAGAATCTGCTCACAGGGTATTTCTCTCTTGTTCCAAGCAGCAGCAAGGGCAGGACAGCCAGGCTGGGCCAGCACATGGCTGTTATTAGCTGTTGGGGCAGAGCCCCAAGTGCTTCTGTAGGTTATTACTGAGGGGGTTGCAAAACATTCATTATTTTACTTCTGAGAAGCAATCATTTGCAGTCCCTGAACTGCAAAGGGCAATCCTTTATTTTTCTTTTACCTTAGATTCCTTTTGTTTAATCTGATGAACAGATGCAATTTAGACAGTGATGCTTTAAAATAAAAATTAGCTTCAACGTAAAGAAAAGGATAATTATAGGATGATACTTTATTCCAAAGCCTGTCTGTAGGCTGTTTCATGGCACTACATAATGCACCCTAGATGTATAAATAGATACTCAAGAGGGATATGAGAAATGTGTGTGAATGACTGGGTTAGAAAACAAATGCCAGGATGCTCCTTTTCTTCCTGTTTAGGAAAAAAACTGGCAATCTGACCCTGCCAGGTACCAGCCACATATGAAAGGGGTTTAAAAGCTTCAGTAAAGATTTGTTTTCACACATGAAATGGTTTAACAGCCTCCTTCACCTTCTGTAATGGTGTCTAACAACAACTCATATTAAGGTATAGCTTTCTTGAAGTCGATTTGCACCCTACAGGCAGCATAGAGGTAGCCACAAGCTCATGAGGAAGATGGAAGAGAAAATCACTATGGACAGTAGGAAGGAGATGCATAGCAGCCAGGTTGTGCCTCACAGCACCTGCACACGTGTCCAGCAGCAGTACAGGGCCTCATCCTTCCCTTCCCGCGTGTGAGCAGCATGAAACACCCGGGGAAGGAAGGGTGCTGGAGCTGCTGCAGATCCTGCCCTTTCCCTCCCATCCCCATGCACCAGCATGTGCCTACAAAAGGAGTGGAAACTTGGCAGGCCGGACCGAAGAGCACAGTCAAGGGTCGGGAGAGGAGACGAACTGCTCCCGTTCTGCTCCGTGGGAATTACACCAAAAAGGTAACAGAAGCTGGGGAACGAGCTGCCTTTTCCATGGAGCCTCCCAGCACTGTCCCTGGCGGCCGAACAGGCAAGAACGGGTCCTTCAAAAGGACGGACTCTGTGATCCGAGCAATCTCCTCTAGAGACCAACTTTAGAGAGCCTTGGTTTCATTTCCCAGCTCTAAAAAGGACTGATCAGGGTCAGAGCCACTGCTTTAAAGTGTTCAAATTGTGGGTAAGAGGCAGGGTCACTACATGCAGCACACTGCTATGAAAGGGGCTGACTGCCAGATTCAGCACTTCATTAGGCTCAAAAAAGGTGTCAAGAGTTAAAAAAATCTTTTCCAAAACACACTTTTTTAGAAGACTTAATCCTTTAACACTTCTGGACGTTTCTGTGGAGAATTTGAGATAGGAATTTCAGGTTTACAATCCTGAAGCCCAAAGTAGAAGGTATTTTGACTTTCTTCTGCATGAAACTGTTTATGTGCAATAGTACGCAGAGTAGGGAACTGCCAGGTCCTGATGCTCAGCAGGCCTATGACAAACTGATCTGGCAGTAAACAAGTCTTATCAGGCCCCCCCAATTAACTGCTGTAACTAGAGAATGTAAATCACTCCACCCCAGCAGACGTGTGATCCCAATTTGCACCTCATCCAAGTCAACTAGATCTACATTATTTACACAGCCAGGATCTCAGTTGTACCTCCTGTCAGCTAAATGCTTGTATTGAAGATAATTGTAAACGTAATACTTTTAAAACTAGGGGGGAAAAGCACTTCCCAAGATGCATCTGAGGGGGTCCCACTAAGGTTTTGATCAGGTGAACAACGGATGACACTGCTTTTAACTCCATTCTCTAAGTCATTTTTACTTTCCAGTAGTACAGGGACAAGGTTTTACACAAAACACATTTCTGTTCTGCAGAGTGAACTGATAAAACCCAGGAAGTCACAACCTCCCTAAAGGCTCCTGAAGCAGGAATAATCTTGTTTTCTTTGTACAGGTCCTGGCACATGTGAACCTAGTATCAAGCTGGTGCACCAGTCCAAAACAAATCTGAACTGTAAACAACTTATTTAAACTATAATACAATCACATTTCTTTTTATAGTAAACATAAAGATATTTCTTTATTATAATCACATATCATGCATGAAGTAATTTAATACAAGACCTACTTTCTTAGGTATTATTGCATTAAGGAAAGCAAATTTTTTCAGTGTTACTTATTTCAAGCAGAATCTCTAGAAGGCACTCTGGCTCTGGAAGGATTGGGTCCTAACTCGTATTTTAGAATAAATTCTTCAGCCTCCATGAGGTAAGAGTTGTTAAATGAGGTATAGTTAGACCTATCTGTAAGTGAAAAAGTGAAACCCAGAGCAATCTGAGAGATGTCATGTGGGAGATTCCCTGAAACAACAGAAGTACCACATCTTCCATAAGATGGAAACAGACTCCCAAAATACATCTTACATTTCACTAGATGTCCACACAACTGCTGTGAACAGGCTATAACCAAGAGCAGTTTGAAGTCAACTCAGAATGAGAGGTTGAAGGATAAACTGTAGTTTATTGGTTTGCTGCAGAGATCACCTTTACCTACCACACTCCAAAACAGTCTGCTAATATAATGAGTGCAACGAGCTATCCTGACACTGTCGTGATTCAAGTTTCAGTCTCTGTGGAGCTGCTGCAATTTGCCACTAATTTTGAAGAGGGGAAGCTCTGGGCATAGACTAACATCTCTCTAAGAGACCATCCTGCCAGCAGGCACCAGCCAAACCAAGCAAACAGTTAATGTTGAGGGAGACCAGAGAGCGGAAAGCAAAGTCCTGCCCTACCACAACCACCCTGTCCCCTCCAAGACAGCCAGCACCACAGCTTGTGGTTACCTGCCATACTCTCCGTTGCACAACAGGAGATTCAAACAACTCCTAGCCATTGTGGCACCATGGTTTAGTAGACTATTAGGAACATATTTTACAACCCACATAATAAACACTTTATCCAACTCGGTAAAACAAGCCCTAAGGCAAAACGAGTGTAAACACAGGCACAAAACAACTGATATATGGACAAATACTTGACAATGTTAGTATCAAAATTTGCCAAGTGTCATTCTGAAAAGCCCATGACTTTCTAAAACAAGCACTGCTTTTTATCATTGGTTTACCAAAGATTGCATGCAGCAGCCAATATAGTCTCAAAGCTTAAACCTCAAGTCACTGCAATCTCCTATCCATCAAAACATTTCCCATGGTTTTATTAGCATCAAGTCAATGGGAGGAGAAACTGGTCAAAACCAAACCAAAAATCTCACACGCCAATATTTTGCACAAAATGAGCAAAAGACTTGTGAGAAAAACAGTATCACCTAGCAGGGAACCAAACATTACCCGTTCCCTCCTCAAGTAAAGGCTGATCAAAAAGAAGTTTAAAAGTTTTTAACAGAACAAAACCACCCCTCCTGTTCACAGAAAAGCCAAAAACTAAATGGGCAGAAAAAAGTAAGCTAAAGCTCAGTGTGTCTACAACAGGTACCACGGAAAGAGATTTAAAACTTCTTTTCAAAAAAGGTAAGGGTTTTGAAAACCAGCCGGGGACCTGTCAGCAAAACACCAATTCCTGTCTTCTGAAAATAAATTTTGAAATCTCAAGGAGACATTTGGAAAGAAAACAATGAACTACTACTGTCAAGAAGAAGGATGTTCCATGCACCAAGTTTAACAGCAGTGGAGAACCCTTCTCATGACATCTTTACCTGAGCCACGATTTCCCAGCTGCAGCAAAGACTAACAGTGCTGTGGTGCCAATCAGGAAATATCTAAAAACATGCTGAAAGGAGAAGCTCTTCCAGCCAACAATGATCAAAATAAAGAAAGGTTCAAAGAACCCCAATAGACACTTCTGCCTCTCTCCATTTCTGCTCTAAAACCATGGTAGCACTAAACACAAGGTCAAACACCAAACTGCTTTAGATTTAGATCTACTTGCAATGTCTTTGATGTGCCAAAGTTTTCCTTTTAAAGTCTTAACCAGAGTATCATAATTAAATTACTCTGGACCCTTTTAAAATTTGTTTGTTTTCCCCCTCTGCACCCTTGGATAGCAGGATTCCTAATGCCACACAACCTGACCACACTCCATTTCCAGAAGTTTATTTGAAATAACTCTCTGCTATTGAATATTTCTCTTTCAATTAACAGCAACTACTTGGGTAGAAAACTGCCTACAATTTATGTCACGTTTTCTTGCCTAGTTACAGTATGTAGAGAACTAAAAATGATGCAAAAAGAAACGCTGTAAAACTAGCAAGATACTGCCTGTCTTTTAGTGAGTAGCCACCCATGCAAGTGGCATGAAAGAACTCATTTCACTATTCAACTGTACAGCCATCTGATAGTTCAAATTCCTTAGGACTGTCCCTCCTGGATAGAAGATTAATTGAATCAGCAGAAGATTTGCTTTCTTTTGCAACCACTCCAGTGTTTGGTAGATTTAATTCCTTTCTATGAATGAGTATGTGTGTGTGTTACCAACACACGAGTAAGTATGTAATACGCTTTCATATAAGTGATTTAAACAACATTCACTGTTCTTTGAATCAGGAATTCAGTTTCCTTAGGATCTAGGGAAGCTAAAGATTGTCTCAGATACCACTAGAATGCAGTGAAACAGCTGTGGACCTTGGGGATCCTACAAACAAATTTTCAGCACAGTTTTGCAATCTTAAGTATCCTGGCTGTTGCTGCCTGGCAATCCCACTCAATAGCACTGTCTAAGCTTGTGTGTTCATAGCATCCATAGCCAGGAGCTGCTTGATGGAGCTTATACTTGTCTATTTGCAGCTTAGCAATTCTAAGCAGAAATCCAAAATATAAAATCAAACATAGAGTGTATCTTCTCAACAGAGAATCAAGCAATCAAGTGCCTTATAGTCTCCTCCAACGAGTTCCTACTGTCACAAATGGTGCCACATTTTGGACGAGACCAATGCCACCAGCAGTAGGCTCCAACATACCAACTTGTAATTCCAAACTTTATTTACAAATTCAACTACAGAGTTTTACTCATGGCAAGAAGTGCTTTGAACTTCTAAATGGCCAAGCTGAACAAAATGGCAGAGGTTTCCCCTTCGAATTTCCAAAGAGTTTACAGGGTGCTGGGTTTAGAAATCATGTTTCTTCATGAGAAGAAGAGGCTGCCTGAGGACATTGTTTATTAAAGTCTTTTGTTCAATTTACAAATTGAAACAAATAATTGTGGAGACATTTGCAGCTACGGAAAAAACGTGTTTACAAAGTGGAATAAAATACAGACTAAATACATTTGGATTAAACTAGATCAAAACATACGAGTTTCTAACATAGCATAAAGGGCGGTCAACACCATGAGGACAGAAGGAAAGGCGCCACTGAGTCATGGTTTTTATAACAAGTCACTTGCAAGATTCTGGACAGTTAGACACTCAGAGTCCTTAACATGCAAGAATCTTTCAGCCACACTCACCAGTGACCAGCCCTTGAGATCAGAGACACCCATCCTTGGGACACCTGCCTGCTCCTAACAGACACCAGGTGCTTTCTAGGAAGTAAGAAAGACCCCCATATTCTAGATAATATTCCAAAGGAATATTTCTTCATAATGTTTTACCAGGTTTTTGGTTCAGCCTTCCTCATGTGGTTTTAAACATGAACTCTAACTGGATTCAGACACTGAAAAGCCCTGTTAGACCAGCTACAAATGTGGAACTGGTCTCTACAAAACCACTTGTCTCTCTTAAATGTCTTACATGGCGAGGTTGCCACCACTTGGAAGGTTATTCTAAAGTCTAATGCAAATGGACAATCAGAATTATTTCTCTGGTGTCCAAGGTATATTTTTCCCCAAATGCCAGGGTCTGTCTGAACTGACATCTCAGTTCAACACCTTAAAAAGTCAATGCCTGCTTTGACTGCACAAACCATAAAACTCCTACTTATTTTATAAAGGTTCTTGTACTTGGCATGGAGTAAAGCAATTGTATCAGAAATAAATCTAGAGGAGTCCCACGAAGGCAATGGAATTAGATCAGTGGAAAAATGGCACAAGAGGGATGAAGTGCTGTTCCTAAATGTTAGCTCTAAAAAGCTTATGTAAACAACTATTTCCTATGTCTTAATTAACAGCACTATGACAGAATCAAGCTCTGTCTGTAACATTAACTGGAATTTCCAATAAAAGATATCTATCACCATTAAAAAAATACGAGGAACAGAATTAACCAACCAAATTGTCCTACTAGTTCACAAACTACATACAAAGCAGAACAGCCATTACTGCAAACTGAATACAATGACTCAGGACTGCTTTTGTAGCACAGAAGTATTTTCTTAACATCAGTAAAATATGTTAACTAATATTATATTTAGTTAGCTGAACTCCTCCAGGGATTAAAGGCCCACTGTGCCTAGCAAAAGTTTGTCTTGAAACAGACTAGCAAATGTTATTTTAGTACAGAGTATTTGATAGCTAATCATGCTATAAAACTATAAAATAAAGTTGTGTTTATTGGTACAATTAATCCTTCCATTGCCCACAGGGCTACATAAGAAAATGGGGGGACGAGGGAGTTCAGACCGAGGGGGTGGGGTGAGAAATGAGGGATTACTGGCAACAGGGAAAGACCAGGATTGAAGCAGTGGATGTGACTCACAGAGAACTGTTATTATTCCAGTTGCAACCAAGAACACCATCTCCACCTGGGAGTGCCAGAGAGAGAAAAAAGGCAAATGCTTCATGGGGAATGAAATTCAGCCCCAGCCAGAGCCTGAAGATTTACAGAAGTCCACAAAGCACTAACACACCAGTACTCAGCACTGAACTCCCCCACCCAATTCCAATAAATATATTCCCTAAGATAATGCAACTGACAATTCTTTCCCACTCTCTGAATTTGTTAAAAAAATTTCCAGCTAAGAATGGTCTGGAGTCAGGCAGAAGAGAAAAAAAAACATTCTGTGATGGAAGAAACATATGTGTGAAATATAGCTAGCATGTTAATTGTGGTTTAATATGTGAATCAAATTAAGAATGTAAACAGCACTAACACTGAGCCTACACAGTGACTTCCTATTATAATTTTTACAGCTTTGGTATTAATAACCAGCAATTGCTTACAGTTGCCAAGGGCTTCTCCTGCACTTCTGATATAGGTTACTGCATCCTAATGGATAGCAAATGTTTATAAGCCAAAACATCTAGTGCCTTCATCTTGAATGAAAAAAAAATGCACCTGAGGACAGCAACGAGAAAACTGTAAAGTTCTGATAAAATGCAATTTTATACCACTTTGTAGTAGTCCAATCAACCTCAATGTAGGACATGATGATGGAGAATTAAGTCAGAAGTTTACTGTGAATACCTTCAGAAGACCTGTGGGATATTCAACACACAAACAGCTATAAATCTCCACTGATTTATGCGCTGATTCACAGAACTGAAAATCACCTTTGGTGTAATGAACTATTCCCTAACTCTAAAGGAATTTGGCCTCCAGAGACTTGTCTGCTTCTCCTAAAGCAAGTCAGCACCAAAGCTGCTGCTCCAGGTTAGATTATGTTCTCTCCCTCCCTTAGCCCCTCCCATCTCAACCAGGAAGACAAGGGGCAGCTCCTCCATGGATTTTGCAGCAAATGTGATTTGCATTTCTGAGGGTAACTGCATATAAATTATTTTCTCATATCTAAGGAGCGCCTACAGTTGTGATGACAAAAAGGAGAAATTAATGATCAACAGCACATGGTGTGTTTTTGTATCCTTATCTTAAATTTCAAGCTGCATTAAATACATGAGAACTCTGCTAACCCCACTTCATGTCCCTGTATGGGATCTGAGATCACTGCTTCCCATTCCCATGGCACAGCCATCCGAGGGTCCTTGTCCAAGCACGTTTTTGACATTTTATCAATACAGAACAAAAAGCAGGCAGCCCCTAAACACCTCATGAGAAGATTGGAAAAAGAAACTACAGGTGGCAAAATTAACACACAGACCTGCCAAAACCATAAGGCAACAGTGAGATAGGAACAAAGATTAGTCTCACAAGCCATAGTCACACATTGAGGGAATAGCAGTGTCCTCAGATAGTTGCTAGACTGGCCACAGGCTCAGGTTAATATTTGTATTAAGGAAAAGCTGTCAGCCTCAATCAGGATTACACCAATGTGATGGCAGGTACCGTGCAAACAAGTTGTGAGACAAAAGCTCTTCTCAGGAGACCCTCCTTCTGAATTACAGAAAATATTTGCATTATTATTACAAATAAGTGAAAGTACGAATAGTATTCCCAGCACAGCATCTCTGGACAGTCCTTGGTGTTGATGGTGATATCAGGCTGCTGACAAAACTGGTGATAACAACAATTAATACACAAGAAGAATTGGTAGAGGGTGATTTTTCTGAAATAAATTAGCTTGATGGAGTCATTGTACTATTTCAAAAGATAAAAAATAAACAAGTGGGATGGAAATAAACACAGCTTTTTAAACGAACCTAATAACATGAAAGTAATGAATTTGGAAAACAGATGTGGACAAAGGAGAGCAAAGGCTACTCCACGCAATCTGGGAAGGAATGATAAAAAAATTTACAAGCTGTTTTGAGTCCCGAATAAAAGGGGTAATCAAGCCAGGCTGAGCTGTAAGTGGGAACGGTACAGCATCCTGCAGCAGAGACTAAGCAGAACCCCTCAGCCTCCTGTACTGTATGTTCAGGCTTTCCCGTGTTGCTGGAACTCCAGCCTAATTCTTGGTTCAGCAGTTCATAATTCACAGCACGTACTGTAAGGCCTTGTCACCCTTTTTTTCCCCCCATGTTTGATCTTTTGCATTCTGCTGGAGCGGGGAACCGCTTGCGTGCTTCTGTCACTGACAAACATTGGGGCAAGAGGTGAAACAGTAAGAAAAAAATCAAATTAAATGTAATCTCTTAAAGACAGATACCTCAGTGCAAGACAAAGCACACACAGAGATTATTTCCATGATGCCCAGTTGCATCTCCTGTTAATCGTGATTTGGTAACATCTATGCAAGAGACCCATGGGTTAGCAAAATCATGTTACTCTGTACAAAGTGGCTTCTCAAAATGGCACTGTGAGAAAGCTTTTCCTCTGCAGTTGTTTTACTTTGCCTCTGAAAGCTTTCAAATTGAACTGCTAAAGTTCAGCCAGCATCTAATTTTAACCGTGAGTTCCAGGAGAGAGTAAAGCTGGTGGGAAGATTACAGAGTTCCTTGAAGCTCTGACCTACAACAGGAAGAGAGTTGTCAGCCTTCATGTCTCTCACTCTAAATCCCAAGGGAAACAACACTGGCAGAATGTTTTATAACACGTTCCCACTGTAAAATTTTGTATTTGAGAAATACGATGCTTGCTCACTCCTTCTGCTAGACCTTTGGTGTGTCAGTAAAAACAGATGACCTTAAATAAGTAATTCTAGTTTTGCCTTTACACTGCAGTTCGGATACTCAGGGTTCACAGGGTTCTGTTTACAAAATCACAGAGAAATGATATTACACAAGAGCAACACATTCGCCCACACCTTTAAAATACTTGCAAGGAGCTGGCAGCTTGTTGCAGTGTAATAATGCCTCTTTTCTGCCTTCTCAGGTTAACTCTATAACTCAAGAAATACCCACACGGAAGGCTGCAATCTGTGATTTTCATAAGGAAGGCTAAACGGCTTCTGTCAAAGGGCCAAAAAGCAGCATCTGTTAAAGAGCTCAGGAAAGAGAAATTAAAAATAAAATAATTGGATTATGATCTCTCAGCTAATGAAATCAGATACATTTCTTTTCTTCCAAGTCATGGATTTTGGACAAGGCACAGTGATACAAGCCTGGTTCCACATTGTTCCAAACTGCCTGAAGGATCACAATTTCACGTGTTGCACAACATCAGGAAACAAAACAGGAATACAGCAAAGAAACTGAGTACGTTTTCATCCTGCCAGTGGAGAACAACTTTCCTGACAGTAATGAAGATGCAGTGACAAATAACCAATAACTGGACAGGATATGAATAATAAATTCAGGAAAACTCTAATTCCAGTAATAGGTCTTCAAGTACACAGGCAACTGAAGGAATTCAGTTACCCTGGAACAGCTTAAAACCCTTTTTTCCTCTCATTCTCATTTTTTCAGCTTTTTGGTCCCTGGGAATGATCACTCACTAGCTGAAGCCTGAGTCCAAAGCAGAGGAATCCCTGCAGCTTTGAGCAAACCCATGTCCCACCAGTCACGGATGTGACAGTGTCTGTGTGTGCATGGCCACTGTGGGAGCAACAGCAAGAGCAGCTCCCTGAACTTTCTCCTCTCCTCTATTCCCTTGGATAATGAAAACCAGAAACACCATTCTGGGACTCAGAAGCATTTTGAATGACCCAACAGTTGTTACAGACATCACATTATCTGCTGCTGACCCTAAAATGAGATGTCTGTTAGTCGGGGATGATGATTTTTGCGCTCATGAATAATTAGTTTTGCTGGTTTTAAGAAAAAAAAAAACAACCCACAACTTATCTTTTAATCAGAATCTAAATGAAAAATGCTAAAAGCTATTCCCTAACATCTGCCAGTTTAGCATAGATTTAGAAATAAAAATCAAGAGGTATGGTCTCATCTCAGGGAATTATGTGTGCAAATCCTCATGTATGGAGATGAGAATGTAAGTGTTAACATTTAGAATATTCTGCTGCATTAGGATGGCTTAACAAGTCACTGTCTGAAACCAATAACAAGTTGAAATTCCCCTCTCACATACACACACGCACACATTTAATTTTGTGTATAATTACTCAGTTCTGAGTAATGACAATTTATTATATTTTTCCCATCAAATGTACAAGTTGCTAATGTACAACATGTTAGTAATACAGAAAGCTCTTCCCAGGAAAGGCAGGAGTTATTAGTGTACCAAGTGTTAAACGTAACCATGCATGTATACCCCCCTCATGTCTCTGTACAAATATTTGTGAACATATTGTCTGTGAAAAGCAGATTTTTCTAACCAGAGGATCCATTACTAAGGATGAGGGACTAGTTTGATAGCTATGATTAGAGCCTATACAAATGCTCAGCATTTAATTGCACAGTTAAATATAAGCACAGCCACCGGACAACTCTGTCTTGAAGGAGCGACTGGAGAGGCACGGCTTTCCCTCTGCATCTAATACAAAATATACTGCTGTGGCATTTAAGAAAAAGAAAAGCTTCTCTGCTCTATTATTTTACTTAACACCAGTGGGTTTCCACAGAGCTGGTTGCAAGGTAGAAATGAGGAAAAGTGGACAACAGAGATACTGAAGCATTACACTGTGTGCTAGGGCGGCAGTACATTTAATTTTGACCTTTTCCTAATACAAAATAGCAATGATAAAGTCACCAACAGTCCCAGCAGTTACAGAATTATGAACTAAGTCTGTACCAAAGTTCCATACTGATTCAGCTAAAGCACCCGAGTATTGTTAAGCATGTAAATAGTATTGCTGGTATTACTGGGATGTGCCAGCTTCTCTGACCTGTGCACATGGCTTAAACAGATATCTCAGAACTTACAAAACCTTAGTACACATTACTAGGAGTAATTGAATATGCTGTTTTCCCTACTTGTTATTAAAAAAGGCAGCAAGGTTTTCATGTGGAGGAAATACTTAGGGATGAAAATGAGAATTCATATGGTTATGTTGGGAAGAAATGCTTCTAATAGATAAACTAATGCTACGCTGAGGCCACGAGTGGGATCAGGTGCCTGTTCACCCCCAGCATCTGCCAGACACCCTCTCCACAGCCCAATGTATCTCGATGGCTTCCCTCACCCTGTGCAAGCACAAAGCCTGGTAGACACCACATCCTGCCCTCTGAAGGCCTGTTTGAGACAAGGTGGGTTGGAGTGGAAAATAAGGCCTGGAGAAAGGAGCCAACTGGCACCAGCCCTGCAGCAGCACAGGGCCTGGAGGAGACATCACCCCTCCCGACCCGCAGCCTCATGGCTCACAGCCCAGCCATGCCTGAGTGCCCACACTGCCCCCCTCCTGACTCTTCTCTGGGTATCTAATGTGGATCTTGTTGGGAGAACACCCTTGTGCTCCTCAATCCCTTCACGGAGAGGTTCAGCTCACACAAGGCCCTCAGGAAGGCAGGAGGATGAGCTCCCCTGAGGAGGGTGTGATCTCCCGTCCCTCCTCCATCAACCACCCTCGCCCTGCAGAGCTGAGACTCCAAACTGCAGCAACAGGACTGAGTGACCGCTCGATTCCCATGCTTTTTTTTTATTTATTTATCCATTTCTATTTTAAAAAGCAGCCTGTTCCCTTGGCCCCGGCATGCCTCCCTCCCCTCCAGAGCCCTGGGTTATGTGAAAATACATGTGCCAAGCGGCGGAGGCGTGGTGGGGCTCCTGGCTCACCATGACATGCTCCTGACGTACTGTGTGGTCAAGGAGCCGGGACTGGGGGGCCTGAACGAGGGCCAAGCCTTGCACTTCAGCTTCCTGACCTGGCAGCCATTCAGAGAGACCCTGCTAAGTGCTATTTCCTAAATACACTAGCTTTTCATAACAATCTTACCACATTGCTTTCCTTTACAAGCTCTCTTAAAAGAGAACTGGACTCCTTCTGGTTAATCTACACAGACTGCATTTGGAAGCCATCAGAAACTGAACTCTAAACAAAACGTTATTAATGTGTTGTAATCTGCCCTCAATGTTCCAGATGAAAAGAAAATGTTTTATAGTTTTGGAGTATACATTTTAATTGCCTTTTAAGAGTGCATATACTTTTAGTGCTCTCTGTTATAAAACTGCAGTATCTGTTTCTTGATAACTGTTGAATGATCTCAGCTATTTTTATTAGGTTTTCTCCCCCACCCTGGTCCCCTTCCTTAAGCTACCACCACTGTCAGGCTTTTTCAGACCATTCCTGATATTAGGCTGGCAAACTGTTTCAGTCTAAGATAAACTCCATTATGAACAACTTCTTTACAACATCCCCTCACTATAAAAACACTCGGATCCAGAAAATTAGTTTTTTAAATGAACTTAGAATCCAGCTACTTTCGGTAAAAATCTGATCTAAATAAGGGCTAAACCAAATCTTTCAGAGTTTTGGCACTTCCCTGCTGGGTTTGCTCTCATTGTGGCTGGAAGTGCTTGGCTCAGGGAGGGATACAGGAACTGGGAGCAGAGCCACGCTGGCAAACCTCGTGGCAGATACTGGAGATGTTACGGCTGCCCTGGTTCTGCCACGGCTGCTGGAGCTGGCAGCAGGCACCTGGCAGCACCTCAGTCCCAGATACCAAGAGGAGGTGGGTTTGTGGGAAAGATCTTACCTGAGCTGTAAGCCCTAGAATTCCTCACAATGCAATTCCCCACTGGAAGTGGACAGCAGTCTACAAGGTTTCATCATGCTGAATTGCCTTCCCTCCCCTGTGCAACAAGATCTTTTACTACTGCTTGGATTAAAGGGAAGGGATCACAGAGTCACCTGGCACGCTTTCTGGGTGTCTCCTTACTAGAAAAGTACTTGATAAAATAAATAGAAATCCGGGGTCATAAAACTAAACATAGGTTTTGTTGATCATCAAGTTGCAGCTTCAATTGACAATAGGAACCCTTAAAAATACTCAGGTTTCTGGAAAAATGAGGCATCTGGACATCATTGTTACTGGTTGTTTTTTGTGTTGGTTTTTTTTTTGTTTGTTGTTTTTTTTTCAATGAATGTGCTAGAAAAGAATAGCTCTAGCTCTTCAATTTTAGGTAAACTCTCTTTAAAACACCTAAGCCTGCCTTCCTACTACTTGGTCCTTGCACACCTTCTCTATTAGTTTCTTTTCAAGATAATTAATTTTCTCAAACCCCCAAAATTAACTCTAACTCCTCCCGTGATGTCTTTAACACCTCTCTAAAATCTTTGTGATTTGCACAATATTATTACTTGATACAATGCAGGCCTGGCTATTTTGCAGTGGAAGCCACATTCAGTGCCTGGAGAACAACCACTTTTCCAAGTTTTTCTTGTATGCAATTAAAATATTTTAAGTGGCAAAGCCACTCTCTCACGTTGGATTTGGGTTCGCATAAACCAGTGAACTCAATTTTTATCTTGCTGTTTTAGTTCCTTTTATCTTCAAAATTATCAGCGCTTGTAATTTTATTTATTTATCATTTTTTAAAAAAAGTAATTCAGTATGCAGATGTGCTTGTGAAGATTAACGGACTGGGAACACTGAAATCTTGTATTAATCAACTACAGGGAAGGCAACTCCTAAGTAAAATTTTCCATAATGCTACACATGAGTCTAACCAGCATCTCTGCAGATCACAGAGGGAGCCTTCCTCATCTTGGAGGATTTCTTCTGGACCTTCCCTGAGGCACTCTTAATTCAACTGTAGGAATGATACCACTCATAGATGACTTCCTGATAAGCTGTTTTCTGAGTACTGAACAAGCCTCATCACGGGGAACCCTCTCAAGTGTTTATCATGGTTCCCTTTACTACAAGTAGGTGATTTGGTCCATGTGCCAGTTAACAACAGTCACCCCTTGATGGAGACTCATCTCTCCCAAGTGCGACTGAACACCAGGACCTCAGCTCAAAAAGTGCAGAGCCACAGTAAATCCAACTCCCTGAGAATCAGCAAAGCTATCCTCAAAATCATATTCCGTCCCCATTACCTAGTGGAGAGAGTTCCATCAGAAATGCTTTAAAAAAAACCTATAAAGAGTCAAATTTGCTTTTTGCAACAGGATAAGGCAAAACAAATCTACCCCAAAACACTGACTGAAAGCCAGCGTGCGTGCAAACATTTAATTAATGGCTAGGTTAATTACAGCAATTGCATTACTAATTGGATCACTTTAAACCTGCTACATTGAAAGTAACTTGGCAGACAAAAATGTTACCATAATTACCAAAACAACTAGGTTTTCTGAGCCATGTACTTCCAACAATTAAGCAATTCAACCACAGGTGAAGCAAACCCAACCTTGGCTGTTCATGCAGTTTTGACTCATTTTCAGCAATGTGCTACTTCTTAGTGCTGATGTCTACAAACCCCACGATTCTATGAAACAAACAGGCAAAAAATATTGTATTTTCTCTTTTTAGCTTTCTAAAGCAAACAGAAGTTCTGTAATTCTTTAGAAAATTAAAAACTACAAGTAAATCCCTGTTTTTCACAGCTGACTTTTTCTATTTAAAGATAGGGGACCTTTTCTAAGAATGTGTCCTTGACAAGTTGCATGTTACTCCTGATCGAACAGTTCCTACAGGCAGCAAAAGTCCTCAAGTGTTTTCTTCTAGGGAGAAATTGTAAAGCTCTATCTGAAACAAAGAAAGCCACAGAAATTATATTAAGCTGATCCCTTTATCACACAATTTCATCCCAATGGGGTTACTGCCATTCCACCTACAATAAAAGATTCCATGTGAAATTCTGGAAGTCAAATAATGTTCCTCCCTCAATACATCTAACAGAAATTAGCATCAAGATGTTATCTTTTCCTACATATATTAATGCTGAACATTTATCTGCTGGAAGAACAGATAAATTAAAGAACACTGCAGTTCATAAAAGAGCACTGCTTGGGAAATAACCTTCTGAGCCACTGGAAAATTCTGAGTTCAATCAACTTTATTTCCAGTACAAAAGCAATTAGATTTTTCCCATCAGAAATCAGATGATGAAGTAGTAAATTAAGATTTGATAGTGATGGGAATTCTTAACTTGTGGCATAAATAGAATTTCCTTATTATTTTCAGCCATGGCCATCTATGCAAACCTCCATTCTAAACACAATTTGTGAGAGAAAAAGCTGAGTTATCATGGATATCTACATTTAAACTGATTTTCCCCTCTTTTTTTTAAAGCAAAAGCTACTTTAATTAAGTTTAAAGCAACAAACAATCAACCCACAAGAACCAACAGACTTGGCTGCTGTTCCATTCAGCCAAGACTATGTATGGTTTAAACAAATCCCAAACCATTTGCATCCTGTTAGCCTCAGAAGGCTACAGCTATTTTTTTGTGGGCATCAACCATGCATGAGAAATCAAAACATAGATAAAAATGCAACTTTTTAAGTGGTTCTTGTACACTCTAGGAGATAATTTTATAATTTGAAATATTCATTAAAATTTAAACAAATTGAAAATAATTCTGCTTGCTATAATGCACCTGAAGAGTGGCTCCCATAGCAAAATCCTTGGTGACGATAGTTCAAAACCGGGCATTTTTGTGAAAGGTTTCACCTTGACTTCCATGATTGATTTAAAACACTCTTAACAGGAAACAGCCAGAGAGTGTCTGTAACAGGGAGATGGCCTCGTGGTCTTCTGCAGCAGCTACATCAGAGCAAAGGGCAGTGTCTCCTTTTCCTAACAATTAATGTGACTCATGCTCTACAAGAAATACTCTTTTCTCTCCCAAGGATGGCTCTCATGCTCTGGTGAAATTTTACTGAGGACCTCTTCTCACTTTGAGACACACACCATAAACTTTCTTCTCTTTCTCTGTGATTGAATCTGGATTATTTTTAGGTTAAAGAGAAGATGAACTCACAATAAATCCAGAATGCAAGAAAAAAGAAAGAGGGTGGGAACTATAGTTCAGGAAAACCTCTGCAGTGGCACTGACTCCTGCCCTGCTTCCTCTCCTTCACTCCCTTGCTGATGAATAAATCTACCAGAGAAGGGAAAAGACAAGATGAATTAGATAAGACCAAAGATAAGAAAAATTAAGACGAGGATGATTTCTGAGTACAATATTGGCAGCTACCTAGACTCTGATCCAAGATTGTTTTTTAATTAGTGTTTTAGAAAACATCTGAAAAAAAAGGCTGCTGGACTGAAACTGTTTCTTGCAGATATAGCACATTGCTCTAATTTATCCATGGATCATTCCTGTTGACTTCTTCTTGGCAGTTGAAAATATATTCAGACTGTCTGAAGACAGGTTCTAAAATCTTAGATTCCCTCTGTCAACAGCTTGGTGATCATCTCATCTATGATACCTAGTGGATCAGGGAATCTTTCTTTCCTATTTTACTACCAATGGTATTTTCTTGATGGGTATTCCAGGTACTACAGACATTTGTATCTAGGTTGTAAACCTTAAATCAGCAAAGCACTATTTCTATCATGTCACTATGGCGTAATGTGAGTCTGTTCAATACAGAAAAAAAGGAAGGACAGCAGATGTAACAAATAAAGGGTTTATTCTGGCTGGAAGTCAAATACTGTTGACTGAAATTAAATAGTTGTGCAAAAGACCAATCAGGTCATCCCTACATCTCATCCATGGTGCAGCAAACAACTAAGGAAAAAGCAGCTGACCAGAGGAACACAGAGCAAGAACCAGACCCTTCCCATAGGTGGGAGAAGAAACACTTGCTTGCCTCCCCCACACACAGCAGGTAACCTTCAAAGGAGACAAAGCCCAAGCATTTGCCCTCGGAATCCAGGTGTCGGTTCCTCCTTCTGCAGTGTTACCTCCTGTAGATTCAATGATCCCCAACAAAAAAGTAAAGTTTTATAGAAAGTGACTGTTACCCCAAGTCCTGGCTCCAGAGAGAGAAATTCTCCCTTGAGCCCTGACCATGGAAAACTTGGGAGTGTCTGACTATAAAGGCCCTGTGCTGAGTGCTCCAACCTGGAGCTCAGTGTGAGGCAGCAGGAGCTGACAGGCTCTGCACCCACCAGTGCTTTCTGTGGGCCTGAGGCACACGAATACTCCTTTTTAAAACAGCTACAATTCAAAAGGTCATGTTGTAAAGTCATTCGATTAAAATAGTAATAAAAGAGTAAACATTAACTCACAATTTTTCCTTAGGTCTTTCTTATTTCCAGTTGGTATCATTTCTCCCAAGACTAAGTTGCACCTTATGAATCTGTAAGTTTATCTTGATGAGAAATCTTTAACTTTTCAGTTTTCAATGCAAGAAAACCAAAGTCCTCCCATTCAAAAATACCTACTCCTCACTCTCCCAACTCCCATGTTATGTTGATTGCAGCAATTACCTATTATCCATATTATTTGTCACTACTGAGACAAAAGTACACTGAAACATGGTAAAACTGTCACAATAAAGGAAACAAATTTTTCAGGCTTTACTGAATACTAACTTTTATTCTATGTGAAAAAGAGAAAAAATAAAACTCCTGGTAAACATTATCTACTTGGTGGGCTCTTGCAAACATTCTGGGTAGCCTTGATTGCTGAAGTTTCAATCATTATTACTCAATAAGGTTTGCAGAAAATGCAAACAATAAACACTTTCTTAAAAAAGAAACTGAGATAAACCTATGCACAAAAAAAAAAACACTGGGCAGATGAGGGAGAGCTGTAAGTTGGCCCTGCTCCACGTGAATTAATGCAAAGGCATTGATTTGTTCTGGGTTAATGATAAGGATGCTTTGTTTAATTTTAGGAAAAGTACTTTCATTTTCTGATTGTCAACCAAAGCTATATATATTACACAACCAGAAAGCCAAAGTTTGGCTTTGCAAGTGACTAATCAAAGCCAGTCTCCCTCTGAAGCATGAGAGAAGGGAAAACAAGGCTTGAATAGGCAACAGAAGTTTGTTAAAAGGAAATGCAATTTGTCCCTGCACATCCCCTGCCACCTCCCTACCCCAGAGCAGTCCCACAGGGACAGCAATGGGGAGAAGCAATCTTCTAGGCCTCTGGGAGGTTACTGAAAAGTTTCGGAATTATTTGAAGCCAGTATTGAAGACAACTTTCCAGGTCTTCTGAGAGGTGTACATCAGACCAACTACAGGGACCATCTAGGTTCTATTGGATACGATGTTTTTTCTTAGCAACAGGAAATACAAAAATGGAAATGCGAATAAAAACACAGCAATACTGTCAAAAGACCATAGTAGGATAAGAGAGATCAAACAACAAACTGTTTGTTGTGTTCTTGTTTCTTATCTCACAGAAATCCTGAGGTCCACTGCAAGTGCCACAACATCCATCTGGGTACTGGCAAAACAGCTCCCTTTGCCCCACGTCCTACAGATCATGGACACAACCACTTAATCACGTTTATTGGCCCAGAATAGTATGTCTAAGAACTAACTGTAATATTTGGCACTTAGTTCTCTGTATTCAAAGAGTTAAGCTATGTCCTATAAAGATAAAAATCTCCACTTTTATTATTTTGTAAGGCTGCCTAACAAATGAGGATCCAGCTGTAATTGTAACATTCCAAGCTCCAAAGGCGCCAAGTTTTACTAACTATAATTTAACTGGTCCAGTTGATGCAGTCCAAATTCTTGTTTGGATAATCAGCCTTTGTTTAAATATGTACAAAAAAAAAAGAAGAAAAAAAGCATAGGCCAGCATTAGCCTCCAGGCATGTCATGTGAGCTTATTACCCCGAAGCTTGCAGTAGCAGACACTCATGCACAAGAGGAGGATTATTTTGCTAGTATTACTGTTACGGTAACATATAATCAGACCTTCTCCCCCCCAGCCCCCACCCATTTTCTTTTATTCTTCTTCTTTTTTTTTTTTTTTTTTTTTTTTTTTTTTTCCCCAATTCCCAAGTCTTTTTTTCAACTTCCA
>NW_009952560.1:1935135-1936784 GCF_000747805.2 Chaetura pelagica | reverse complement strand
TTCTTTTTTTTTTTTTTTTTTTTTTTTTTTTTTTTTTTTTTCTCTCTCCACAATTCACAAGTCTTCTTTCCAAGTTCAAATGAAGTTTAAAGGTGAAAAGGTCAAGAAAGTTTCATGACTGGCTGTTGAAAGAGGGAGAAATAACCAGGGTCTCCAAGTTCGCATACACTAAAAGCTCAACAATTTTGTATTTTGCTGCAATTCATAACTGTACAAATCCCTTTTGTTGGATCTGTTTGGACTGAAATTAAACACTTGTTAATAATTTATAACTTAATATAATTAGAAAATAATAATAACTGTCAAGCAACTACACTCAATACATAAAGTAATTTGAGTGGCTCATTAGCTTATTTGTCAAAGCAACAATTTCTATGTATTTTAGCTCATTTTGACTGGGAAGAGTGGTTAAAGAGCCACCCAGCTTGCTTGGAAATCATTTCTCCACCAGCTGGGAGCAATTCCCAAATTGCTGCACCTCACCCACATCCAAGAGAAGTTGGCTCCCTTTAAAAGCAGCTTAACATTGACTTCAGGAGGTGCCTTAACAGAACTGGAGGAGGGACGGCCAAAGCCTTATAGACCAAAAAATGCATCCCACAGCAACAGGCTGCACTTCATTTGCTCAACATTTTACATCTGAATGAAAGTATCCCAGTTTGGACAACAAACTGAATGTCAAAATGAGTCATTTAAGAAACAGAAAATATTTAATTCTTTACCCATGCTGGTAAGGGACCTCAGCTCAGTAAACATGAGGGCCAGGCACAAAGCTGCCTGGCCCTTCTTAAGGTGCTGCTTTCCCCATAGCTTAACACAAACAGAATAAATACTCTGGTTTGTTTTTTTCTGATGAGTAAATCTGATTTCTAAAATGCCCGTGGCCACAGCTCTCCTGGAAAGCTGAGTGCAGCTGCAGTTTGGGTACTTACATTTGACTGGTATCAAAGTATTCAAATATTTTCCCGAGTACATACAGTTCCCCCAAATCATTCATATTGTTGCAAGGAATCTACTACATTAAAGTGGAACCAGTAAATTCAACTGCATATATTGAGCCAGAAACTCAACTGATTAAGATCTATGTAATCTCACTTCAATCATGTCAATATTCAGCCAGAATATCTAGTCCACTCAAGATAAAAGCAGACATAGAATGTTAATTATAACTGATAAATTAACAACTATCATCCTCTGACAGCAAAGATCACTATGCACCCAACAGCTCATCTTTTTTATCACTTTCCTTGTGAGTGCTTAGGCCAATACTATTTTTGTTGCATGTTAATTAATGATGTTAGAGAATGTCCATTTTAAGTATACAAGCAAGGAAGTTCAGATTAAAAATTACTCTTTGGTCTCAACTCAGCCAGTCTGTCCAGATCCTGCACTAGCATAAACTGATTAGAAGTCAGTGGTGCCAGAACAACTTGCATTAGTCAGGGACCTGCTCTTGTTTTCATTTATTTATCTGAGAGAGTTTCTAATTTACTTACTGAGTAAGTCTCTTGTCTTTTCATTCCTTTCAACAACTCTTCCTCCTCTTGATTTTGTTTCTTCTGTCCCATTGCTGGTAAACTGAAAACTGAACACATCTCTTCACCACGAGCCATCTTCCCCTACCCAGCACATCTGGGCATCACCTCTTT
>NW_009952560.1:1928304-1935054 GCF_000747805.2 Chaetura pelagica | reverse complement strand
TTCCCTAATATTTCAGGGAAGGAGAGAAGAGCTTCAAATACTGCACATTATTTAACAAGCACAACAGTTCTCCAAATATCCTTTAGCATATATTGAAGATGAAGAGCTACTCATTTTCCTAATGCCTGAATAGGCTGTGGGGGCCTTTAAAGCAACCAGGGAAACAAGAAAGGCAGTAAGAAAAATGTTACTTAAAAAAAAAAAAAAGTTTCCCATGCTTCTCCCAGAAATGAAATGGTGCCTACAGAGAAACTAGAAGATGATGTTATTCTAGCTAATTGGAGTAGGTACTTATAATTAACTTTTTTAAAATTCTTTAATCATTACTTAAATGTGGGAGGCTTCCCTTTTAAACTGAATCTTCCAAAACACATGGAAAAAAAAGATAGGAATCGATAAAATTGATTTATAATATATTTTTACTTGAGAAAGGATTGTAGCCTTGGAACTTAACATTATACACCTAAAACCATTTCTTGTTCCACTGCCTTTAAAGCTAAAAAAAAATTTAAATAAATAAAAAAATCTACATTTTGGAGACAAAGGCCTTTATCCTCTTAAGTGCTGTGGATTTCATGCCAATCTCCCAATATAAAGCAGACTTCAGACTTACACCCAAGAGAAATGGTCTTGGAAAGATTAGATTTTTCCACCACAAAATAAAACCCTTGTGTGGTGAACCATACCAGCTTCAACACCATCTTCCTCTTAAGTGCTTGTTCGACATGGCGAAAAACACCCCTCGTATCCCCCCTCTTCCAAAAGAGAAGTGGTTTTGTCATTCCTCTGCTGTCATGGCAGCCAGTTTTTCCATGTGTAAAATTACCAGAATTGTCACATCTACCTGAAAAATCTATAGATTTATATATTTTTTTCTTGTTCTAACCCTTTTGCAATATAGTAAATAGCATACACAGCTCTTAATTTTACTGTACAAATTTCATTTTCATATGTGATGTAATACAGATAAAACCAGTATGAGTGACACATGATGAACATAAATGGAGGAAAAAATCTTTTAAATCAGCAAGGTATTTTGAGAGTTGCCCATCAGAGACATGGGCCTCTAACAGGAATAGTATACAACAGGGAATTAATTTTGCTAAGTATCTAGCAGCTCAACAAAGATGAAACTTTCTTGAACTACCCATTTGGTAGAAAGGTATTTTATCAATCATCCCCATATTAGAAAAGGCAGATTTTCAGTATATTTCAAAATCCGTTGCCAGTAACAAAGTAGGACACACAAGGAAAGGAGAGAAATAAAGACTTAATACAATGTAACTGCTGAGGATTAAATTTTAACACCACCAAAGCCACTCACAAAAAAAAAAAAGAATGAATTCAGGAGTCAGAAGATTAAAACTGCATGTAGTCAGCCTGGGATTGGTAGGCTACAGATGGAAACTTTCTTGACAACACAGTTTAAATTCTGGTTAGGACACACTATGATTAAACGTTGTTGTTTGTTTTTTTTTTGAGTACATCACTTTTTTCCTACTGGCTACTGTAACACAAAAGACATCCCTTGCAAACATATAACTAGTAAAAAAAAGTGCAAGTAAAAGCCATTTAGGTTTCCAGCAAAGACATAAAAGCAAAATAGCTAATGGACAGACATCCAGGGTAGTAAAATAATTTCTGCAAAATCCATTAGTTACTAAAAGTTCTGGAGGGCTCAGTTTTTACAGTAAAACCTGTAAAATCTCAGTATCCAGTTTCTCTATTGGGACACTGAGGTGTGAAGATCCAAATGATGCTGGAACTGAACTTGTATATTTGAACCTTTTGAACTCTATCTGCCCTTCACAAATTACTTTACCACGAGCTTTAACAAGTTGCTTACCTACTGTGCTAGAAAAATAAGGAATCATTAAAATAACTGAAAATGCAACTAACTTTAACACTTCAAATGGAATTTATCTTTGTTCAAAAGACTTGCAGCTGTAACAGAACTGTGGGATGAGCAAAAAGATTCCAGATAGTCTAGTGAAATAACATCTGTCTTCACACTACTGAAAAAAAAGCAGCAGCCCCCCTCCCCACACTCCAAACCACTGAAAGTAAATGAAAATTGCACTGTACAGAAACAGACAGCTGCTCCTTTCCATCTGGAAACACTGTCAACTGGAAGCAAATTCCTCAAAATTCCCAACTGATACAAGAACTTAATTTTGCATCTCCCACGATCAACACAAGCTTGCAGCAGCCCTCTGCTCTATCTCCCACCAGCAGGAAAACATTTCCATTTCCCCCCCAGTCAGAAGTCCAAAGAGGTGACAAAACAGAGGCCCAGGAGAAGCATCCAGAATGCAGTGTCACTTCAAGAGCTATTCTGCTGTTGCTTTTATTTAGCCTTCTCCTTTATTCTGCAGGATCGGCTGCCACGCCACAGGGGCAGCAGAGCACAAACTGCCTTTTGCAAAGCTACAGCCATGCCTAAAACAGTGTTAATGTGTACCATTCAGATTCATAGCAACTGAACAGTTATTTTATTTTTTTTTTTAAAAGGCAAAATCTTCAAAGAGCCCTAAGTTTCCCACAGCCAAATCTTAACCCATGAGTGCTCAGACAGAGAAGGGCCCTGCCACCCCCCCAGCTCCTAACGAAGCCCCGAAGCAACCAGACAAAACACCTAGCTGAAATATTTGAGGGTGGTGAGGAATCTGGGCATCTCTTGCCTCAATTCCCATGGTCGCATTTTCCCAGTGCCTAGGAGAAAGAGTTGCACCTTCAAGTATGAAGAGCAACACTGGAGCCACTACTGGAGAGCCCAGTAACAGCAGCATCTGGCCCCAGTGTGCGTGGCCCCAGTCATGGATGTGCCACCTCAGCACAGAATACTACTTCTGTACAAGGTAGATAGTGGATGTTAACTGGTTTGGCTGCTTAACCCAAAACCTGGTGCTGGGTATTTTATTAGCATGTGAGCAGCACACCATCCCCTAAAGAATTTAAAGTCTTATTTTCTCCTTTAGACATACTGTCATCTTGGCCCAGAACTCTTAGTTTGAACCTTGACTTATGCTTGCCATCCCCTCTGCAATTCCAAAACCTAAAGCATCATCAGAAGTGGTGCAGTAAAAGAAGCCCTTGCTCTCCTGATGATGCTTCCTACAGCAGATCCAGGGGTGTGCTGCTCCAAACAAACCCCACTTTGCAGACAAGGGGCAGGGGAGGGGAATCACCTTCAACATCCACAGAGAAACACTGAGGAAAGAAACTCACACTTCCTCTACAGAAGAGTTTGAAATAGTTTAGATTTTAGAAATTCATCCAACTCTTAGACAATGCCCATAAGATTCTAGATTAATTTTGATCTGCCTTAAAATGAAAGACGAGATCACCCAAGAAGGCTGGGGAAGCCCAAAGGAGGGAGATCAGGCAGCCTAGGTACTCAAACACAGCGTTGACATCTTTCTGTTGGACACATCACACATGGGACAGTCAGCACATTCATAGAAAGTCAATCATTGGGATTTAGGAGGAAAAACTAAGACTTTATTTGAAGTTCAGGAAGAATGGAAAGACTGGTTCACAAAGGAGACAGCATATTAACACAAACAAAACGGTGCAAAAAAAAAGAAAAAGGTATTACCTTCTCCTACAGCTTTCCTGCCTGCAGAGAACTTAGTGTTCAGAGCTGTGTGCCTGCTAATGCCTCTGTAGGAACTCTGCAACTGTTGTCCTACTCACACAAGGAGTTTCTTTGGGCTCCAGGAAACCCATCTAACTTTTTTTTCTGTCTCAGATTTTTCACTTACAAATGAGTAAACTGCCCATCTTCCTCTCAGAGGAAAACTATGAGAAATAATAAATGTCTGAACAGGCTATCAAGAGGTCAACTAGTATAAAAATACTCCTGCTTTTCTCTTTGGATTAACATGTTATCATATTGTATCTGGACACTGTATTCCAATTTCTCTTTAAAATGATCTTGCTAAGCAGCAAAGGGACACGGCAGCTCCCGTTTACAGGTCACCTCAGGTCTCCAGAACTAACTATGCCCCAGGGTTTTAGTGAAACTCAGGAATTCCAAAAGCAAAGCACATTGCCCTTAGTACATAAAATGCTTCTGATTCACAGAATAATACAAATGTACAAGAAAAAAGGATGTCTGATTATTTTTTTAAATGGATGGCTTTTAGATGGACAGAATACACTTACGCATTTCTTAAACCACCAAACAGCAAGTGATTTTTAACAATGGGCTTGTGTGAAGTGCTACTTGCTTATCAAAAAGACTCAGAAAAAGATTTTCAGGGGTTGAACTCTCACTGTGCTTTAAGTCCTGAACAAAAGAATGAGATGCTGTAGTTGCACAAGTGTGTGCTCCTTTACCTTGTGGGAAGGCAGCCTGCCCAAACTGCCTATGCTCTGAGCCACGATGCTACCACCATCTTTTAATACTACAGATTATTTGACATTTAGAAATAAAATTAACAAGAAAGGAAAACAACACAACTTCCTAAGCAATGCAGTTTCTCCATCAAAGTCCATGTCACAGTTTGCCTGTTTAAGCAACGAGCAATAAGATGCATACAATCTAGGGCACAGTTAAATGTGTCCTTGCAATTTATAAAGAATGAAGGTGGTAATTTCATAACTTCTAATGAGATGTGATAACTGACCATGTGGACAATGCTGGCCATATGAATGAACAGAGGTGTTCAAAGAAATGACCACAGATCATCATATAAGTTAACCTATTTTACTTCCCACTTTCTTAAAAAGAAAAATTCATGGGGTTTTATTCCCTCTACCCCAGCACAGACTGGCTTTCTTTTCCTTGCTTCCCAGCTTGGAAATGAGCCACTTATAATGTATTATTTATTAACATTATATAATAATATATCATTATAGCATTTATTATCATTTATCATTATCACTTTGGAAAATGGTACCACATTTTAAGCCAGAGGGAGGCAGGTATAAGTCTTTTTTTAAAGGCCAACAACCAGAGTGGTCATCAAGAATTTTTGGTTAAATGTGCTATCAACATAAGCCAGAGTGTTTCAAGTAATCTAAGTATCTCACAGATCATGCATGGGATCTACAGTCATGACACCTCATCAGCTAGAAAGGACCTACATTTCTAACAAACAGACAAGGAACAAATCATAGCAACACCCCATACCCCAGCAAACCAAAACCCACGGCAGTTAGTTCTTTCAGAAAGCAAAGGTATGCATATGAATATCAAAGCTTTTATCCCTTGGAGCACAGGGGTTTTGGAATCACAGGCAGTGTCAATAGGTAAATGCACAGGCTGATCTCTTCTAAGAGCTAGGAGTTCATCTGTTGGATGCCTTACAAAATAGCAGAGATCAGTCCTGCCTGATGCAAACG
This sequence comes from Chaetura pelagica, assembly GCF_000747805.2. NCBI lineage: Eukaryota > Metazoa > Chordata > Aves > Apodiformes > Apodidae > Chaetura > Chaetura pelagica. The sequence continues at coordinate 1,929,705 of NW_009952560.1, read as the reverse complement.
TTAAGTCATAAGAATAACATTACATAACGTGCCACAAAACATTTATTTACAAGAAGGCAAATCTAATGCTTTTTTTTTTCTCAGAAGCCTGATGATATTTTGGAACACATTCTACACATAAAAAGAAGGCATAAATGAGTATTTCTAAAAATGTTTTTGTATCTTTATGCCATTTTGGTTGATATTTTCTTTCACTAGTTGATAATCTTAAGAGATAAAAAAACCCATGCTGCTAGTGAAGTACTAAATCACACCAAAAGAGCTAAGGTTTTTAGATGAAACAAGAAGCTGATTACACATGCACCGAGTATACCAGTCACTAAGCGTTTCTGGATTGCAGGGATAAGATACCCTCTTTGCTTATTACTGCCTTCTTGATCCAAAGAGATTTAAGCAACTGTTTTCAATTAGATGTTTTTAAGCTAGTAAAACTACATCCATAAAGACATATTTATAGAACAACTTAAAACTAGAAGAATTAAAACGACTACAAAACTGATGAATTCCATTCCCCCACCCCCCAGAATCATTTACTGACCATTAACGAGCAAAAAGCACTGCAATTTTAAGAATTAATCCACTGTTGCAAAATTAAATCAGATACACTAGTAGGGATAATGACAAACTGGTGGCTCCAGCGTTGTCAGTTTGCGGGTGATACAAGTTCAAGTCGTCTGTGCTAGTGGCCACTCTGTTGGAACAAACATGAACATAAAAGGTAACATTAAAAGTGCAGCAGCACCAACTGAATCAATTCTGTCACTGAGGACGCAGACTCATAATAAGTGGCATAGAGTAAATATTGCATTTTAGAAATGATCTGGCTAGTTCTGACACTGCCAGACTTCAGCATGTGGAAATAAAGGCAGACACAGTAATGAAAGCAAATGAAAGAGAGACGATACTCATTTCCCTCTAAATTCCTGAACACAAGAGCCCAGCAGTGTGGCTTTGCTACACATGACTGCTTTCATCCCCAGTAACCTATGACGAATATTCTGTGATTTACAGGAACAAAACTGAGCTTTGATGGTTTTTATCTGACAGCTGCTTAAAGAAATTTGCCATGTGACTACAAGTATGTGCAGGATGAGTCACCTTATCTCTAGTGGCCAAAGAACACACAGCAATGGCAGAGGCTTCCCCACCAGCCCGCTCAGCGGAGCCCACAACACCAGCAGGCACAAGCTCTCCTCTGCCAAAGCCCCAAGCATCACTGATCAAGTGTTTGCTAATATCTACACTCTACATCTGACTGCTCCAGGGCTGCTCTAGTTGAAGGCAAGATAACTGGGAAGTGCCCCAGTGCAGAAGGGCCAGGGCAGCACCCAGCCCTGCCCCCTGCTGCAAATCCTGGCTGGAGAAGCTCCAGCCCACCTGGCAGTCTGAATTTCACCTTCC
>NW_009952560.1:1902030-1928186 GCF_000747805.2 Chaetura pelagica | reverse complement strand
CCTACACATTCCTACAAGCCCAATTTGTTGCTATCTAAGCACATTGTCATGAAAACTCTTAAAAGCACATTAACAACAGGGTGACATTAAGATCCAAATACATCATTTAAACATACATATTTTATACATTTTAAATCAGGCCATAAATACAAATGGATATTACAAAGCATGAACCAGCGTCTCTGCTTTGTTCTGTCACAGCATGGCTTGGCCTGGGCACCCTGTGCCATGGGTGATGGGTGCTGCATCCAGGACAGCCCCTGGCTGCCCTGCAGATGCAGGGGAAGCTCTGGGAGAGTGTGAATCTCACAACTAACACATGAGCCCTCACAGGGAATTGAGAGAAGGATTTATTATTTTTTTTTTTCTGATTAAGAGCATGCAGCTCACATTTGCTTCACGTGCTGAAGAAGCACATGCTATGTAAAGACATTTTAAAAATTATTTTAGGTTAATTAATCTATAGAGTTACACACAGGGTCTAGCTTTAGGGTAACTCTTCAACCCTGAAGAGAAGAAGTGCTCTTTATTGGCCATGCAGTCCATAGGATATATGGGAAAAAAATAAAGAAGTATAGAAAAAAAACATATTTGTTTCACATCTGCATCCTGCTAGAGCAACACAAACCAGCAACTGGCAGTTGAATTTTTCATGCTGAGCCTTGGAGAGCACTGCCAGCCATCCCAGCAGTCCCCTGCCCTGCCTCCCTATCACCTTTTGATCTCAGAGAAAAAGGGCAAAGATGGGTGCAAGTGCCTGGGGGCACCTGAGGTATCCTCCCCTCCTCTCCAGCTGAATGGAAAAGAAAGGGAACGAGAGAAGAAATTCAACTAGTGACATAACCTGCGCAATTGTACACTGTTTTCTGTTCCATGTTGTTAAAGAAACAGAAAGCTGTAGTGCTGCCAGCATCCTTTAAATCTCACTGTGTGAATCTTGCTACAGTCCAAACCTGCTCAGACAGGCAGATTGTTACCAACTGAAATCACATAATGCACCCAGATGAAGATGCATCTGATTACAACAGATTCACCCTTCTAAATGAGCGTGGTTCTGATCTCTAATTGGTTCTGACCTTGTTTACAACATGTTAAAAAAAAGATTAGAAATAGTATATTTTTGTTAATGGGAAACTCAGTATTACCAATGCTAGTCCAGTACTTTGTATTCACACAAGGGTCTGTCTGCATTAGAAAGGATTGCTCCTGTGAGAACAAGTTACAAGGTAACACCAAAAATTTAATACAAATATATCCAAATTGGCAGAGCAAAACTGTGAAACAGAAGTGAACATAAAAGCAAGTGAAATAACACGAACAGTGAAGCAGGAAACAATCTTGCCTAAGGCACAACACTAACGCAAGACTAACTTCAAAGCATCAACTGAACCAACAAAGGTGACAAACAATTTGCATAATAAACAACGTAACCCAGCAGTCTCTTCTTTCAACAAAGATTAAACCCAACAGAGGGGGACACCACACAACATCACCAGCACCTTGAAGCCCACCACAGCTGCATGACATGTGCTCTGGCAGGATGGGAGGCTGGAAGGGATGGAGAAGCTTGGAGGGATAAGCAGGCTCAGCTCTGGTGACACACCAAGTACACTCAGCCCTCAGAAGAACCTTTCCTCTGGTCATGAACAAGCAGGTATGTATGCAGTGGTGGGACAGGCTCTACAGATAATGTCTGCAGCCTAGAAAACTTCAAATGAATATACAGCTGATTATAAAGTGCTCCCACTTAAAATGTGCTGTCAGACAAACACTGCTAATTCTGTAATTCCAAATACGAGGTTAGTACACCTGAGAAATTTGTGTTTTGATAGTAACTTCTGGAATTTAAAACAGATAATCCCCAAGCAAGTTCTGGTCTTGCTCATAAAACACTTTTTTTCTTTTTCATTTTATATATTGAACAAACAGATTACAGAATTTTGCCTACAAGTTTCTTCAAATAAACTAGGCTGAGACTTTACATTAAGGGAATCCCACCACATCAGCAGCTTTATTCTAGCTTCCCCCCCTACCCTCCAATTGTAATTTATAATGAACTTCTTCCCCAGCAAGCTGACTCAGGGAAAAACCACTCTGAAAGGCATCAGCTACTGATGAATTATTTTTATTAATTAAGTTAGAGAAACAAAAGCCACAGTGGTTTTCAGTGCTGCAACTCACAGCAGAACCCACAAGCTGGAAGGCAGAAAGTGTGAGAGTCAGATCTCTGCTCTGAACGGCTCCTCCACTTTCTGAGGGCTGAGATCCCATGAACAAGGGGTTTTTCTCCCTCCCTTAGCCTAAGGATTTGGTCCTTTGAACAGCTGCTTTGGGCTTAATAAAACACCACAAAAGCCACTGCCCTTACTGCATTAAAACTGAAATAATGGCTATTAAGCAGAAGTAGCTTTTATAATACGCTGACATTTAAGTAGTTCAGCTTGTGATCGGGTTTGTTGAAAACAGAGTAGACAGAACAGAGCTAAGAAAAGCATTTAATCTCGGCAAGTTTCAAAGACCTTTAGACTTTCCTTTTAAATTTTAGTAGCCAAGAGATTCAAGTTTGACTTTTCCCTTTGGATTTTAGACTGAGGACACTGAGGAGAATCTCTGGATTTTGCCCGTTTGTACGTTTCCTTGCAATCAGTGCCTGTGATGACTCTCACTGCCCCGGGAAAGCAGGGCAAGGAAGGTGGGGATTCCACGCAGGGGATTTCTTCCTTTAAACATGCAGTAGATGGAGCAATTCATAACATTTTCAGTAAAACTTTGGGATGCTCTTATTTAAGCCAGAATCCTCTTTGAGCAGCAATGCTTTATAAAATGATCCCTGTTTGTGGCCTGCCCCTTACTTTGCCTCTTGGCTGCTCCTGCTTGCCCACACGCTGGTTTAGCTCTTTTATCCAATCTCACATGCCTTTTATATGGGAAGAACTGAAATACCTCAAATTTCCACATGCAATGAAAAGCAGGCTTCTTCACACAGTTAGGACATGCTTTTTCATGCAATGTTGGTTACTGGGAAGTTTAACTTTTGTTAAAGAGCACAGAGATAAAATAAATCAGGAAAGTGAATCATTTTCTTACTTATTTCAAGTGTACATATTTTGAGTAATTTATTTGTTTTCCTGTGACACAGAATAGATACTTTTCTGGGTGACTGTAAGATCCCTTAGCATGTTTTCCATCAAGAAAGCAAAGAGAAACACTTTTTCTGAAGAAGTAATGGAAACTGGTAAATTGAAGACACAAGCCCTCATTGAAAACCTCTAATTTTTAAATTAAATTTACATGTCAGCGGATCTTTTGAGCTTTGTCTGTATGTTTTTTATAAGGTACATTTCCAGTGCTTTTTCCCAGGGGTATTATGCACGATTTCTAAACTGGGATTACTCAAGTTGAAGTGTGATAAAGGGCACATTATAGTTATATTAAGCAAAATGGGAGGAGAATGCTCTTACATAGTCCAAAGAAAGCTGTGCTCAGAGCCTCATTTCTGGTAACAAGCAGAGCAAGGCAACCAGTCAGCTAGAAACTGCTGCTATCAAATCAACGCTTTGTCTTGAGAAATACTGATTTTAGCCTTTTTTAGTTGTTTTCTGTTAAAAAATAGAGGTTGTTTTCTTCCAAATAATTCAAACTTGCTCTGGGGTACGATTGGGAACATGTTGTGAGCCACAAAACAGTGAAGAAAGCTCAGTGCTGTACATCAGTGCAACTTGTAAGGCTGCTGTTTGAAAGAGCTGGTGGAGGAGGAGAGGGAATTTCTGAGCACACTTTGGTTACCATCTCATCACGCTGCTCTTCCCAGTGGTTTCACAACCCTGTTGTTATTCTTCACAGCTCACCCAAAAGATCCAGGAACTTGCTTCACTTGCACAGTCTCCACAGTGCCCAGCCCAAAAAAGAAGTGCTTGTCAACAGTGCTGCAGCCACATAAACAAGCAGCAGCTGGATGAGAAAAGGAGGGCACGTCAGCTGAGAGCGGCAGAAAAGGTTTTTCACAGCAGCTATTTGCAACCCTCCAAGGAACTACAGAGGCTGCCCATTAAAACCCTGTTAAAACACTTCTGATGTTGTCAGCAGTGGAGAGCTGAAATAGCACAGTGATCACCGAGATGCTATCTGCCTCGAGCAGTTCAGTGGTACTGTCAATAATATGAGCAAGAAGGTACAAGATGAGCAACAACCTAATTCCTACATCAAAATTTCATAAGCTCCCTCAGCTGGTAAACACTAGAGATGTGGGTAAAGACAGGACAGCCAATAAACCACGCTGAGAAGATGACCTTCAGTCTGGAACCCCTCCCAAAAGCTTTGAACCTCCAAGTTAATTTACACCATGAAAGCAAAGCAGTGTAGTGGCAGAGAGAAAGCAGGAGCAAGGAGGTGACTGCTCTCCCATTAGTGCTCATAATCCACTCCCCAGCTCTGCACTTCAGACAAAGCCCAAAGATAAACTATAACACCACTTTTAGGCATATACACTTCCAAATATCCCATATGTAACCCTGTAGTGTCCCCCTACTTTGCTTTGTTTTGAAAGAACTGACTCAATAGCCATTCCTTGGGGTAGTTTGTGCAAATATTGTCCTATCAGGCGAGAAAATTTGCTACTTCTCCTCCAGGAGAGCAGTGCCTCTTTTGAAAACAGACTTCCTGATGTGCCAGGGCACTAAAGCCATGAGTAATGATAGCAGAATCATCTACTTCTCTGCTACTCTGTGCTCATGAGTAAGTACTACTCACAGTGAATAATGGCTGCAGAAACAGGGCCAAGGTGAAGAGTTATTTATAATACAGTAGCCAATGAGTAAGCGCTTAGCTATGAATTTACTGCTCTGGCTACAATTTCATGAGAAAATGAACAGAGCCAGCTTTTGGTTTTCTAGTTTTGAAAGCTATGCACCCGCTAAAATCTAGTAAAAATAATTTGGGAAGGAGTGGGGTAGTTATTTATACAGCAACCATGACAGAAATCATGTGGATCTCAACTAAATGCAAGATAATCAGAGATGTTTTAGTTTCTTAGGTATTTCCTCAGAATTGCTATGGCAGCCAGTGAAACTCCAAGACTCGTGCTCTTAAACCAGTATCAGATGCTTCCCCCTTTTTATGCAATAAACATTCACTGCAGAGAGCCAAGAGACAGAGCTCACTGGAAATGAAGCAAAGAATTAGACTGTCATCTGCTCAGCAGTCCTGGGTTTAGAGGTCAGAATCTCTTTCTAACTTTTTATTATGAAGTGACTGTACTAACTGTCTTATAGGAAAAATTTCTGTCAAGTATACCCTGGATTTTCCAAAGATCCAAGGTGGTTAGGAATAATTTTTGTTTCCATCAGCCTAGAATGATATGAAGGTTATTTCTAGAAATGCATTACTTTCACCCCATGCAGTAATACCACATTTGAGTATAGACAAAAGTCTGACCAGTAAAATAGTGGAATATGATCAAGCTCACCACTCTTCTGAATTTCCTACACAAAACCATGCAGTTCCCCAGTACACTCTGCAGAATAACTGGGTATTTTCCAATCCCCACACTATGGGTCATGACTTAATGGTGCCAGTCTGGATTCTGCTGAGGACCTGCTTATTGACTGAAGTTGGGATGGCATGACACAGCAGGAGACTTTTGGCTTGCCATTGCCTGTTTGAAGGCTGGTTTGTAGAAAAGAACCATGTTTTCATTCAGTGAGCATTTTACCCCACGTGGCTCAGATTTACGATGGAAGTGGACACTTGGAAAACCAGGAGTAGTAACAATTCTACCAGAGTCCAATTTATTTCTGAATTGCAAACACAGAGGAGATGGCCTCTTATGAAATGTGTAAAATTACTAGTTTTACCAGCTGTTGTGCTTTCAGTTTGGAGAGTCCAAAGGGTATCTTTTCACCTTGATGTGCAGAGAGGTACATATGAAAATATGCTCTTTAATTTTTCTGTGGGGAGTTGGTGTTAGCCACATTATTTCAGTGCCACTGAGCTCATTGCAACTGGCCTAACTTCACCTTGGCAGACAATCACTGAACTTAGCTAGAGCCATCTAAAAACCCTAATTAGGCACCTTCAAAAATCCCAAGTATCTTGTATATTTTTACACCTCTTAGGATTTTAGAAAGCTGACTTTTCTCTCTCTTTACCTAAAGCAAAGTTGAAACAAATCAGTGTTAGAAAGAAGGAATCTAAAGAGTAATGACATTCTTACTTCCCCTTCTCTCATGAGCCTTAAGTTAAATACCTGCCTTTGTACAACTGTTTCCCTTCTTTTATTAGCTAAATATTGTAGCACCATGCAACTATAGTACAAAGAATAAAATTACAACAATTTGAGATGAGTGTAACTTTTACAAGAGTCAGATATCCCTCACAACCCAGAAAGTCAATAACCCAGGACAAATTAACTCTGGCAAATAATAGGTGTGTTGACCCTAAATTCATGAGGCAATAAAACCTACCAACAACCTGTTGTTTTTTGAAATACTCAGGCACTTTGCAAAGACAATATAGTTTTTGTTTGTGAGCAAGAAGATCATTAATTAGGAAAGCTTTTAAAAAAGGTTTTAGTATCATTAGCAAAAATTAATAGGAAAATAAATTAACTTACAACATCTGACACCAGGTTTGAAAAAAAGAAAGACATTAAAAACCTGAAGCTTTTGTAACTGGTATGTGTCCTGAGGAATGCACCCCATAAAACCATTTCTCCACAAACCTCCAGAACCACAGTAACAAAATTAAATTTCCTCCCTTTCTTATTTAATTTTGAGGTAGAGACAACATTGCTGTGAATGCAGATGTGTTGTACTGTGGAGTCACAGTAATATCATTTGAAGCAATTCTGTTCATCTCCTGAGCTCCACAACAATGAAAACACACCTAAAGACACAAAATAATAACCTGTTCTTCCAAATTTGTTTTCTTTCTGAGAGCTTCTCAACAGTAGCAGAGCTTAGGTGGAGTTACTATACTAAAGCTGCCTTTTTGGTAGGCTCTGCTGCAAGCTCTTATTTCTTGAAGGAAAACACATTTTCTAATTATTTTGAGAGTCCACTTAAAAATGCAATATTTAAAAATAAAACACCATGAAAAGTGGCCCCAAATATTTTCCTCTCCTTTCCCTTCTCCTGGATGCTTGCTAAGAGGTGCCATAATTAGTCTGCCAAACATTTCATATGAAGGAATACACAAAACTAAACTGTCCACCATTTCAGCCATGTCAACTACAGCCTTATGAAACATTTATATCTACTTCATATTAAAATTATTTAGTAAGTGTCTCATAGCACAGCAAAAAACATGGACATATTATTGAGAGGGGAGTCAGGTTCAGTGCAGGGCTCAAAACCAATGGCCAACAAGAGCAGACACTGCAAGCAAAGTGTTTACATGGCCAGAAAACCATATGGTGAAAGAACACAATTTTATTTTTTTTTTCTAGGAAATAAAATATAGAATTAAAATTTTTAAAGGATAGTTATACAGAAAGTAAAATGAAATACTAATAACATATCAAATTATGTAAAAATGCACTTGTAACTGCAACTGCTTGGTAAATCAAATCCATGTTCTTGGATAGATTACCTAATTTAAGCAGAAGATGTACTTTCCCTCTAGCTTTTGCTTTAAGCTTTCCTTCTATGAGAAGTAATTAACTTGCCAGGGGAAGAAATTTTCCTCTTCAATACCTTTACATTTGTGTAAAGTAAAATTACACAAAATGCTGATGCAAGCCCCAAAGGGACCCCAAAGCACATCCTTGCTGAGACCACCTTAAGTCCCCACATCGCCTTGACCGAGCTCCAGAGCTGGACATCCCCGTGATGCACCAGGACCCAGCATTTGCCTGCTGGGATGGAGTTTATTCACAGGAAATAGGAAGGGAAAATTCATGCTCAGTTGCTTAATGAGAACTGACATGGCATCTCCAGAGAGAGAGAAACTTCGGATGTCAGGCAGGTTAGCGTAGGGCAAGTAGATGGTCAATAAAATATTCAATAAAGGACTCTGATATGATAGATCTAATATTGGGGGAAAAGCCAGAAGTCCTTTTTTTTGGATGGGAAAATGAGTTTAAAATGGTGATTCAAATGGTCTATAGAATTACTAACCTCCTGAAACTGGAAGACAATTGTGATTGGTTTTTGAACTTGTAAGAGATAAAAACAAATAAAGGCTCATGTAACACAAGACACACTTCTGCTGGCATGCAAAGCAGCTGACTTACAACAAGTGCACATAATGCTTTTTACAGATTTTTGCCAAAATCATTTTACAAGTAATTTTTAATTATTTAAAAAAAAAGAATCACAATGAAATCTACCAATCACCTAAAATACACAATGCTCAGGGAGGCAGGCCCAAACCTCTGGATCCCAGCACAGAGTGTGCTGACTCCAGTGACCTCAGAACCTGCACTGAGTCTCTGGGCCAGCTTCCCTCCTCCCCAACGGGATCCAACCTGCTGCTCATTTTTCCAAACAAGATTCCCACTAGATTTCCTCTTCGAGCAACTTTTTCATGATAGCTCTTTCATGGCCTGCTGCCAGTGACTTCTGAAATTTTCCTCCCACCTCAACGGATTGAAGCGTTTGGTAGGAAAAAACCTTGGAGGGATCAAGACAGCAAGAGGACATATGCAGTGAATCCCTGCAATCATTCTAATGAAGGTAAATCTTTGAGTTTACATAAGAGGAAAATTAAATCAAGCACTGGAGTGGATTGGAAAGAAATACACCAGGAGATGGATAAAGTTAATCACGTTCAGTCAAAGCTAATGCTGACCTACTCAGGCTTGCCTTGGAGATCCTTCCTACTTACTGTAAGTTTGATCTGTACGGGGACACAGGACCACACAGAGCTGTACCAACTGCCCACAATTTCTGCAGTGCTTCACTTTTGCAGGCTGCAGGGAAAGCACCACTTCACCCTTGCAGCAACACTGCTAAATATCACAAATACATGAAAGCAGGGCTGTGGGTCAGGGCCTGGGCCTGCTGAGGCCTGGCCCTGTCCTTCGAACCTCACAGGCAGCAGCAGTACCTTTAACAGATCAGTCAGGGAGAAATGTTCACCTCAGGAAAATAATGAAAGCAAAGTCATCATCCTCACATTCTGTCATTCCTGTCACTCTTCCAAACAGCATCTGGGATTTGACCAGGATGCCTCACCCCGAGGAGCTGCACCTCACACTGCAGGGCCGAGGAACCGGCTCTGAGAGGCCTGGGCAGCTCAGCCAGGCCAGCCCACAGGAACCTGCTTCTTTCTCTCTGTACACACAGATCTGATTTTGTCTATGCTGTATCTTGTGGCCCAAAACTTGAATGTGAAATTACTTTCAAGAGAGGAAATGGCACAGGAATTCCTGTAATCATCACACAGATTTGTTTTCTTTTTCACTGAGATCTCAACCACACCTCTAGCAGGTGATGGCAGGAAAATGAGAGACTGTTAAAATAAACAGAACTAATTTCTTCTTCCATTCAACTATATGGCATCTTCTATATTTTTTCCCCATCCTAAATTAAAATTGTACCTTCAAACAACAGGTATCCAATGTTTTTACATAAGCCCACAGTGCCTCAGGGCTATGGGGCCCTGGACAAGAGGGTGCCTTCCAGCAGCCCCCCCACGGAAGCTGAGGGGCTGACACAGGCTGCTGCCTGTTTTGCAGGATGTATCCAGTCCGTGGGCCACAGGTTGACTAGCATAGTTCTATCCAACATTTGTAATTTAAGAAATTGAGCTGTATTTCCCAAAATGTTTGCTTCACGCAGTGCTGAAGCAAATGTATTCCTTTAACTCATTTTGCTTCAACTGGGATCAGCCACACAAACTACATCAGTCTCCCAATGAAGGAGCGAAAGATTAGGATATGAATCTGTCAAGTTTGGAATATTTTTTTCTATATAGCTATGTTAAATGACTGAAGACAATCATGCTTCAGTATTTTCTGAGAATAACTCATTTGTTCTTTATTTCAGTCTTACAGAAAAGATTATTTGCAACTATTCACTTCCCTACAAAATATTCAGATTCTTCAATGAAAAGAGTTTCCCACATTGTGTAGCCACCCACACAGCTCCGTTTGAAAATGAATGAAAAGCTGTGCTTGATGATGTTGAATATGTTAACCTCTTGTAGTTCTCCAGTTCTGGTGAGCCACTTTTCTTCTGCATCTGCACAAGAAAAAGTGTTGAACACAAGCTAGAGTCTGTTGGTTCCATACAAATCAAGAACAACAAAGATATGAGATAACTATGAGTAAAGCTATTTCTGAGGATCATAATCTTGTGTCTGAAGTTGTTTCATTGCTGGCAAACTAAAACTAAGTCTAAACTTACGAGGAATCGTTATGTAGAATACATCATAATTAGTAATCTGCTATGACTTTCCCTTCTAGTTAAGGCTGTTGGTGTCAGCTTTGACCAACCAGAAGTCATTACCATTTAATGACTAGTTACTGGTTTATGTAAAATTAGCATCATGGCTTAAGTCCTTTCCCCAGTCATAGATACCACCACTGTCATAATTAGCACATGATAACAAACTCCACAGAGATTGGGCATATCTGCTGGCAGATGTGAAGCTCAGTGTACATGAATCCAAGTATTGAAGGAACATCCACTCAAATTCTTATGGCTTGCAATCTGGCACTAAAGAACAACTTTTAAAAAAAAGTTTTAAAAAAGTTGTATTTTAAGTGTTATTTACACTCCACTGCTTTGCTTTATAACCATCTCAACACCCCAGAAAGGCCTGCTTGATGCCCTCAGGGAGGACAAAGGCAGCAGGACTCTCCTCCCTTCACGGGACCCTCTGCCACAGAGGAGGGCACGCATGGGGCAACACACCAATAGGGAGCAAGGACCTCATATTGAGTGGTGCCAGAAAAATGACAACTGCCCGAGTAGCTCCTGGCTAAACGAGTAAAACATCCTATTTGCTAACTTACGTTCACTAAATGCCTTTAAACCTGAAACATATCTCTGACTGTCCTCTCTAGCAGGAACATGGCTCCTCCCTCAGTGTACACCTGCCCACAGTGCTGGTTCCTGCATATTCTCCAACATCCAGAGCTCCACCATGTGCCCTCCATGCAGCTGACAGCCAGGCCACAAGCCTGGTACCTGTCCAGCAAACACGGGCAGGAGTTTCCCAGGACAACACATCCAGAGTGTTCACATAACCCAAACACCAAACCACACTCCTTGCAAACTGACTAAAAACTCCACAGTTGCACTGTTCCTCTGCAGATCTCCTAAGCACAACCCATGACTTAGGCATCAGCTCTTTAAAACCTCCAGCTATTCTTCCCTAATTTTCCTCATTTCCCTACTCACATCACATCTCTGCACCATGAATCCCAACGAGGTGCGTGAGGCTTAGGCCAACGTATCAGTTTTCCTTTCCCATCATTCTGTTTCACTCTGCAATCTGATTCTTCCATCTGTCCCTTCCCTCCTCGCCCCAGCTGGTGAAATTCAGCAGTTGCACTAACACAGCCTGATGCTCCAACCCGCGCTCACATCCGCCTCACGCCTGCACTGCAGCGTGGCTCCTTAGCTCCTTTAAGAGATCCCTGAAAGAGATGTTAGCATGGGGAAGAAATTCGGGGGCCACCATGTGCCCTCCATGCAGCTGACAGCCAGGCCACAAGCCTGGTACCTGTCCAGCAAACACGGGCAGGAGTTTCCCAGGACAACACATCCAGAGTGTTCACATAACCCAAACACCAAACCACACTCCTTGCAAACTGACTAAAAACTCCACAGTTGCACTGTTCCTCTGCAGATCTCCTAAGCACAACCCATGACTTAGGCATCAGCTCTTTAAAACCTCCAGCTATTCTTCCCTAATTTTCCTCATTTCCCTACTCACATCACATCTCTGCACCATGAATCCCAACGAGGTGCGTGAGGCTTAGGCCAACGTATCAGTTTTCCTTTCCCATCATTCTGTTTCACTCTGCAATCTGATTCTTCCATCTGTCCCTTCCCTCCTCGCCCCAGCTGGTGAAATTCAGCAGTTGCACTAACACAGCCTGATGCTCCAACCCGCGCTCACATCCGCCTCACGCCTGCACTGCAGCGTGGCTCCTTAGCTCCTTTAAGAGATCCCTGAAAGAGATGTTAGCATGGGGAAGAAATTCGGGGGGGGGGGTGGGGGGGAAGGGAAAAAAAAAGAAAAAAAAAGGGAAAGAAAGACTTACTCTTCTTTGAGAGCTGGCTGGAATGGTGAGCTATCTTCATAAATAGACAGGAAACAGAAAAGACTAATGTTGGGCAGATGACAGATCCCTGAATTCAGTTAACTGGCCTCCAAGATATGAACTGTTCTATTAAACATAGAGGCATTATGTTGGTCATCCACTTTAAGCCCAAGAGTGATTAAAATGCTGGCAGAAAATAAAAACTGGCTATTGAAGAGCTTGCCCTGAGGTCCTAATTTCAAATCAAATTTTACAGCGCCGCACAGGAACAATGGCAGCCCAGTACTCCAAGTCTTCTTTTTGTCACTTTGTACAAAGAAACCCCCTCAAACTCTCTCAAAGAACAATGGCCCCTCTAGATTCGCAACTACGCCAAGAATGGGCTCAAACCATACAAAAACACATTTTAAAAATACATTTTACACTGCCCTTGACATTTGAGATAAATAGAAGCCAATGCATTGAAATTCCAAGTATTTTTTATATCCTTTCACAACGCGAATTTTTTATTTTCCCCTGTCTACTTGATCTTTGACATTCTGGCCTCTGCAAAAAAAGGACACAGCAGAGCAGTCAAAGAAATTAATTATGCAGATAATTGCATTTTATTAAAATGATTACTGTAGCAGAGAACTCAACAAATGACAGCTACACGAACCTGGCCCCCAGAAGAAATCAAGAGGACACAAACAGTTCATTTTTAATTGAAAAACTTCTCAGCTATTAACATTTAATTATCTGTTACTGATATATGGCACTAGTTTAATTAGCATTTTTCTATACGTCAGGTTTGCCTTTTAGTACAAACACTTTTTTAAAGTTCTGCTGAGCTGCTGCAGATTCCCTGTTTCTACAGGCTGAGTTTATTTGAATTTGGCAGCTTGGATACAGACAGTTGTTTCCTAGTGAACAGCACACAAGACCATATGTTTCAACATTTAAGCAATTTAGAATCAGAGGTATAATTCTGAGTGTCCTTAGCAGAAATTGTACATTAAATACCCAAAGGATCTGAGCTCTACAAGAGATCCAGCCTTTTTTAGCACTTTTCCCATAGCAACAAAACCACTCTACGCTACTTATATCATATACTCGAACCACAAGCACGCTGAGAGCCCTGGTGAGCTGCTTCAAGTCTGCAGCCAGACTTTCCTTGAGCTGCTGTGTTTTCAACAGCAAGAGACAAGCAAATCTATCCTTTCCTCTTTCTCTTTCCTGCACCTCTCTCCCATCGGGAAGGATTCATCCCAAATTGCCTCTGAGACACAACTATGGTCAGGGCTTGTACCTGGTTTCTTGATTTGTGGACACCTGTTTTGAAGAAAATAGCTCTGGCTTCTTTTATCAACGAAAAATAAGGCCAAACACATTGCTTGTGTTGTTCTCTTAATTTCTGGGATAATGAACATCACCAGACCTATGGATTTAAATCAAGATACAGCCAAGGTATGTCTGGCACAATATGCCATGCCCTTCTGCTGGCATGTCCACTCTGCTTTTCCTGGCATTTGGTCACACAAACTCCAAACTGCACAAGAACATGTAAAAAGTGGGTTCAGAGAGAGAAAACAAAATAAAAAAATTCTGTGAAAAAAAATAATCACAAAGTACACAATCTGTTAGTAAATCTTCATTGTTTTAATCACAACATTTGCAATAAAATCAGAACAAAAATGACAATCCGAAATGAAAATGTAGTGATATTTCCATCTTAGAGAATAAGCACAAACTAAGAAATCCAGCAGTTTATCCAATACCCTCGAGAACTTGAGTGAAACCTTGTTCTTAAAAGCCATGGCCCTGAACAGGATCCCTCTGAAGTCACAAGCAACGCTCCAAATCACGCGTTGAACACGTGGCCACAGCTCCTGACCCTCAGGCAGCCAAACTTAAGACCCACGTGCCACTTTCACTCCCTTTTAACCACTTTTCTGAACATGCTGTGCTGCGTAACAGTCGCTTATTCTTCACACTACCACTTCACAGAAAACTGAAATAGCAAACAGGGGTTTTTTTCCAGAGCTGAATGTGCCGTGCGGGATGCAGGCCTGCCCTGAGGTCCTGCTCTAGGAGCCAGCAGCCCTCACACTGCTACAGCCTGTGCCTCTGTGGGGCTGAGGGGCTCGAGATTCCTTTTTTTTTTTTTTTCCTCCCATATATGTCCAGTAAATGAGCCCTGAGGTCCTGCTCTAGGAACCGGCCGCCCTCCCCCTGCTACAGCCTGTGCCTCTGTGGGGCTGAGGGGCTCGAGATTCCTTTTTTTTTTTTTTTTCCATCCCATATATGTCCAGTAACTGAAGAGAAACAATATTCAAAAATATTTCCTTATAGCTTTCATTGCCACTCTGACGTTAAGTAACTAAGATTCAAGTAACTAAGATTCAATTACTAATTATAATTTCTAGATATAAAATGTTTTCCAAGTGTTTTTCATCACGATACAAAAGGTTTCACTTGGTGAAGGTTTGTCTGTCACTTTGACTCGGTACCCTGGTACTGAAACTCCCTTCAAATGCATGAGTTATTCTGAGTGATTAAAACAAGCAAACAAAACATCCAGAAGTAATTCCATTTGTGGGTATTTCCTTTAACAGCATTAATAATCTAATGCATTTAAAAGGAAGATTTCGAATTGTAATTCACTTGTATTTCACAGGATTAAAAATGCAATATATGTAATATAGCCACAGTGTATAAACACAAACACATCAAGAAGGTATTTTGACAGCATCTATTTCTGTCATGCAGGAGTTCAATGTCAACACCTCTGTAGGTCATTTAAATTTTACTTCATCAATCTACTTCAATGATGTAAAAATCCAAAGAAAACATTTATGATTTAGATAAGTCTGAAAATACACATTTAGTGGGATATAGCTTAAAGAACGTATGTACTAGGACTGAAAACTAAGGAGGGGTTATTCTCTTTTGGAAGTAGTTCTAAATCATAATACTCAGTCATTAGTGACCTGTGTACCTATTAGAAAACATGACCTTCTATAAACTTCTTTGCCTCTTGTAACATTAATTACAAGTTTAAAAAAAAAAAGTTCAATAAATGAGCAAACTTTATTTCTTTACTCTGAAATATCAGAGAATTGGTATTTCAGAATAAAGAACACTGAAAAGGACTTTTTGCAGGCCAGTATTTTGTACTGCTGCTGGTTTTAGTACATCACTCCTGCTGCTAAAACCAGCAACATTTTCAGCAGACATAATAAATGTGTTAAGTGAATGTAAACTTTAAAAGAAAGGAGAGAAGGGAAAGAAATCCCCACTCCAGAGAGTGACCACCACGTCCCCCGGCCAAAGCAGCCCAGGTTATTCTTGTCTCCTTTTTCACTAGAAATTCTACCCTGGTCCTGAGAAACCCTGTCATTAAAACAAGGACATTTCCATGAAACGTATCTCCACTGCAAAAACACTTAATAAAAACATTCCCATCCCATTCTAATTTTAATTTGTGCTAAGTTTCAGTGCAAAGAAGCATCAGGCACAGCTGCCCGATTTCCTCTACCCTAGCACCCCAAGTTTTGAGTTCCCAACATGAGATAAAATCTATGGGACGTTAAGACATGTTAGGCAAATTAGCTTTTTAGGAAAATTATGCTTTAAGTAACTAAATAAAATGCCACTTAAATATTACTGGACTCTTTGGCTATATCTAATAGTGAGACTACTAAATAAAGCCCTTGCAAGAAAAAATGCACACTGAGAGAAAATAGGATTGTTATTTTTAACACTGATAATTTTGTTTAAAAGAAGATTCCTTCCTGTGTTTCATCATTTTACGTTGTGCTCTATTATAGAAACTAATGTGGGAAAAAAAGTTCAGAAAAATCCAGGCCCAGAATATTATGGAAAAAAGACCCACCAAATGTAAAGGTCCTGTAATATTTGGTATCTTTAGATTTTTCTGCACTGGTTCACATGACCCCCAATTTATTTTTAGAAAGGCAGCAGTTCCCACTTGGATACGGTGCAATACCTTGTACCCGAATGTTGCTTTGCACAAATAAACCATAGAAAGTGTTGACTTAAAAATAAAACATTGGAAAAGGATAAAGTTTTTTTCTCCGTGAAAATTTCCGGAAAAGCTGTAAACAAAGGCAGGTTTGGCTCAGTGGTTGAGTGAGTCTGTTGAGCTGTTGAGGACGGAGAACATATCAAACCTCACAGAGTGAGGAAATGTTTGTAAAACAGTTAGTAAATCATAGGCAGCAAGGTCACCATGTTTAACAGCAGGAGTGACACTTTGCCAAAACCCCAGCTGTGAAAGGGCGTATGCGCACACGGGCTTGTCTCTCATTCCTCCTTCTTCACATCCCAATTTTAATTTAAAAAAAAAATAAATAATTCTATTTCTTTATAAGCAAGAAAAATCTAGAGGATTTCAAACCGAGAAGGTCTGCCAGGGCTGACATGCTCATCCATCAGATAATCTCCGTACCTGGGTTTGTTTCACCAAACAGAACATAAGCTGTTAAAGCATCAAGATTTTCTCAGCAGTTGGAACCATTTCCCTACGGATTGATACTGACTGACCTTTTTATCTCAGGGACAGAGTTTTAAGTTCTTGCTGCTGCTCCAAATTCACACACTGAAAAAAAAACCCCAACAATCTGGACTGCCTGAGAGCTGGCACAGCCAGAAGGTGAAATTATACATTTCTACATACAGACGCTGCAAACCCATGCACAAATACAGGGAGTTTAATTCATCTGATGCCAAAAAAGCCCAGGAATGATTATTTCAAGTTGAAAAGTTGTCACGAAATCACTCCATAATATGGAGAGATTTATAAAATGACTCA
This sequence comes from Chaetura pelagica, assembly GCF_000747805.2. Taxonomy (NCBI): domain Eukaryota; kingdom Metazoa; phylum Chordata; class Aves; order Apodiformes; family Apodidae; genus Chaetura; species Chaetura pelagica. Next base: position 1,911,159 of record NW_009952560.1, on the reverse strand, counting down.
CCTGCTACTGCAGAACTGGAACACCCTGCGGTGTGTCACTGGCAGGCAGTGTACAGCAAAGGAAGTACTTAAGCACATACTTGACTTCAACTCCTCGCATGTTTGAAGTTAAGCATGTATGTAAGTGCTTTGCTGGACTGGGGCCTATAGGCTGCACAACCATGCTAAAAAAAAAATCCTTCCAAATTACTCCTGTATTCCATGTCTATTAAAATGTCGGGGTTTAAATCACAGTTTATGATGAGGATTTTAAAGTGTCCTGCTCCTCTGTTCACTACATTATGAGACAATGCAGGAATCAGAGAGAAAAACTTGGTCTATGGCAATTAAAATGGTTTTTCCTTCTTGGGGAAGGACCCACGGGGCACTCCTTAGTCCTTTAGGTGGCAGAAAAGTGACGTTACAGTTAGAATAAGCACAGTTGGCAGGCAAGAGATTAAATGAGAAACAATTCAATCAAAGCCTGTTAACTGTAGGTAAGAACTACAATGTGACAGCAAGCCTCTGAAGCTTAACACCAAAGTTAAATGTCTTCTGGCTTCATATTGGAAGAAAAAACAGGAATAAAGAAATACTCAATTTGAGGGGGGGCAGTTTTTTCTTTTAAATTATTTTATGACTTGTGCCATGAATCCTTTCTTTTGGTCTAGCTCTGCTGCTTTCTTTATAAAGCAAAAGCTTAAGTTAAAATGACTCCAGAATCAAAACTCTACATATCTTAGATAAACTCACTATGTGGTTACAATTTTTCAAAGGGCTCTCCCTCACTGGCCAAACCAAACCCTCCTACCTTGAGAGATTTTGTGTGTGTGTTTCAGAGGATTTATAACCTAGCTAAAGATTTAAACTTTGCAGATGAAACTCACTCTGCTTTTAAATGCACTTCTAGCCCTCAGCCCTGCTCTGAGTTCTGCAGGCACCAGTGGGCCACCACAGACGTCCATTAGTCCCACCATGGCGAGTCCCACCCTGCCAGTGTGCTCCAGTGCAGATGTACATTTAAAGTTGTTCTGAGGAAAAGGAAGGAAGGAAGGAAATATCTTTAAGCTAGATTTAAGCTACTATTTTCACTGGTTTTGCCACTTCAAACCAACTATGACTACTAAGGAAAAATATTCTTAGTATAAATTTCATATGGAAAAGCACTAAAAAATTATTCATGAGCGAAGCTACATTTATAGGGGACTTTGAAAGGATCAAGTGAGGTAACACCAAATAATAAAAACTGATGCCAACTGTATGTATATATACATGGCAAGGCACTAATTCTTCAGACATTGTATTTATAAAACAGGAGTTCCTATGTTATGATGATGATATTTAACAGGAGCTCTACCAATCCGCATAAGAGGAGGAAGAGGCAATTTATCCTAAAGGCAAGTAACTAAAAAGCACTAAGACAAGAGGATCAGTTTAGTATCAAGTAAACCTAAAAGTGACTTAAAATAATTAAAACACAGGTAAAATGACTGAAGTTGCACTACTATCTCTGTTTTAAGAAGCGAGACTCTTTCTTAAACGGAAATTCCTGCACTGATATGATAGACCTGAGTATTAATTAACCAGTCCTGTGTCTTGAACATTTCCATTTGGTTAATCTTCTGGAAAGGAATTACTGCTTCATTTTATGAATTCTTTGTCTTTACTCATTACATGAAGCTTTCAGCATGTCTGCTACTGTATAGTTTACTTTTCAGTCTTTTCTTCTTCTTTGGTCTTTCCTGCTCAAGTTCTGTTCACTAATATGGATCAGTTGTGCTTTGCTGAGCAGTTCAATGAGATTAAATCAACAATATTGTTTTAAACTGCCAGTACATAAGTTAAAATTTACCTCCCTTAATCTGTCTTATGTGCTTCAGAATTGTACTCCAGGTACCACTGATATTAATTAACAGACAAAATGTTTCCCATTTAATTAAACATTTCTAAGGAAAGCTCAGAAAATAATATTGCTACCCAATATTATTTTGCCACCTCTTATTTAGCACACAACCTTTCCCTCCTTTTCTGCATCTGAGACATTCTTGTGCCTCTCCTGTCACTGAGATACTTAGGGATCTGTTCTAACCTACACCATCTTAGTCTACAGGAATAGGAATTTGTTTATTTTTTACCAATGAAGCTAAAACTGTACAAAAAGAGGCTTAAAAAGCAACTAGTGGAGCTCAGTGATTCCCAGGAAGCCCTGCTGTCACAGATGTGGCCTCTCTTTGACAAGTAGCCTGCAGATGACAACCATGGGACACTAACGCTCTTAACCCAGCTCCACCTTTCACTTGGACAGAAAACTGGCCTCAAGTAACATTTGCCTCAAGTAAGAATTGTTACAGTAAAAACCAAATATAGATATAGATATTAAAAAAAAAATATATATTTCTTTTGCTTTTGTAAGGTAGATTGTGTGCCCTGAAAGAGAAGTGTGTTTGACCTGGATTTTAGACTTGGTATTATTCAACCTCATCCCATGAAACAGATCACAGATGCTTCCTACCAGTTACTTCATGTAATAGTACTCAAAATACTTTAAATTTTATTTCACCTTGTTTTCTGCTTCTATCAAACACTGTAAATAAACAAATTAAACAAATTTAAAGCACATTTTTAGCACAGTTCCAATCATTGATATTTGTGAGGGTTTCCAGGAGTAACAGTGCCATACTCAAACAATATTCTTACACATACTAAGCTTTACAGAGAATAAAAATGACATTACTCTGTAAACACAGATTTCCTTTAATGCAGGTGTCTTAATGTCTACTTTTAAGATTCAATACAATGTATGCCCTTGTCTTTTAAGTTCATACACCATCATCATCCCTTGCTTTGGCCTTCTTGTCCTGTTTAGCCTACCTATTCAGTTCTACTATTTTACTGAGTTATGTTTCACAGAAACCAAACCAGTAGGCACTTTAGAAAATTAAGTCTGCCTAGGCAGAAGTTTAGCAGCATTTTTTAGAAGTCTAGAAGCAATCTTCTGCTTGGCTTTGACATGACTGCGTTCACTGCCTCACAGGCTGAGCTCAGCTCAAACATCCATCTCTGAACTTAACCCCTCATCTTCAAAATCATGTTTCAGAAAGACAAGAGTTAAAAAATTTAGAAGTCTGAAGCTAATAGCTACAAAGGAAATCAGTTTATTAATACATCTAGTAATCCTCTTGTTAATCCTTCATGGCATTAGAACCTCTCTAAAGTATTATGATTTTTATATCTATTATTTTAAGCTGTAAAAGTCATGATGCATATTTTTCATTTAAAAAAAAAAATATTCAAATTACTGTCTCTGAGTAAAAAAATAGGTTCATTTCTTCAGTAAATGTACTCCTCACTGGTCACTCTCCAGCTTTCCCAAACATCCTGGGTGCACATTTCTATGGAAAATCAGCACTCCTCTGGCACCAGGGCTGGCCCTTATCTCTGGCAGAGATTGCTGGCCCAGGCCAGGCTGGTCAGGTCTTCCAATTTCCTTATATAACAAGGCTCCCATGTCAGGAGGAAGTGGGCAGATACTGAGAAATCAGGGTGGATAAAAAGCACTAGACCCGTAACCTCTGAGGTCAGGAGGTTATGACTTCAGGGCCTAACAGTAAGGTGGAAGGATGTTTTCAGGTAGTTTTAAATTACCTTGGTTTATTGGTCTTTTCCAAGAGGAAGAGAGATAAGATCAAACCCGTAAGATCAGTATCTCATACCTGAGTATATACACCCTGCTAACATGAACATTACCTCTTTTTTTCCAACTATAAGTAGTTTGATTAAATGTTCAGAGTTGAAAAACACTCTCTCCCCCTGATTTCATATTTAGAGGAGCTGCAATGCTGACAAGCTGTCCTGGAAATCTTTTAACCTCTGTGCAAATAATCACTTACAGAACCAAAGTATGAATTTGTATGACCATAACGTAACTTTGTTTTCCAAACACTGACAGGGGTGGGTATGTGTAATGAATGGCAAAGGGAAAATCCAGCCTTAGCCATGCAGGTAGGGTTTTAAGCATCTGCACGTGCAGCAGAAAGGACAGGAATCTCCTCATCTGTGAAGCAGAAGTGAAGTCCCGATTTTCAACTAGGATCCTCTAGTAATGCCTTCATGATCATCAGAGACCTGACACCACTGGTAGGCTGGTGTGAAATGTAGGAGCCATAACTTAAACTTAGTGATCACAAAACACCATCAGCAACTGGGTAAGGGCATTCCCATATCACCATGTGGCTGGCAATGATGCTGAAGGAAATATTTAATGGCTCATGGCTCCTATAGTTTCTAACGCAGACTTGCAACCTATGACAGAAAATATTGTTTCATATTACAAATATGAAAACAAAGAAAATGTGCCCTTTTTGATAAAAGAAAGAACTAATGACTGTTCAGAAAACAGCAAATAACTTAATATTGTTTTTAACTTTTATATGAAAAAGAAACAACTGCGATCTTTTCTTAACAAAGCTGCCTCTGAATTTCCAGTGCACTTCCACTTTCATGGACAGCTTTGGAAATAGGCCTCCACAATCTAGGATTTCCTTATCTGTCACCTGGTACTAATTAAAGGGATGTTGTAAAATTAACATTACAAAACAGCACTTGGTAGTTATGGACAAAGCAGACATTATGAGCAATGGGCAGGTTAGAGTTCTTGCTGAAGGACAGATACAGCACTGAACATTGATAATGAGAAATCTAACCCATCTGGCTTCAGTAGAAAGTCTCTTTTATAGGAGATTTGCTTTAACAGCAAAAGATACCATTAGCAAATCAATCCTGAAAAAAGTTCCTCTATTTGTACTTGAATGACAGCTACAGAACCTAAAAGGTATAGAGTGTTCAGTTGATGCAATGTGCACCTAAACTATGATCTCTGCATTTGTCTGATGACTTTGAAATTGCTGCATCACGTACCTCTGCAACAATCTCATCTTCAGCATCAAACCTAAATACACATTGGTGAACACTGAAAGGCAAACCACTCACATTTAAGTTTTTTTTTTTTCACCAAAAGTTTCCTCATCACAATACACAGTTGCAAGAGTCAAGATTCTTGCTTGACTTGACAGAAAAATGTGCTAAGAGCAGTTACAGGCAAAAGCAAATTATAGGAATAAACCATATCTGCCAATTAGGACTCAGGTTGGCCAGGTTGGGTGGGGCTCTAAACAACCTGATCTAGTGGGAGGTGTCCCACTCAGGGGGATTGGAACTAGATGATCTTTAAGGCCCTTTCCAATACAAACCATTCTAGGATTCTATGACCCAGAGGCATGGCCAGGAAACTCCTTTGTCTCTCCCTTCTGTCAGATTTGACTATACAAATACTCAGATAACATGAACGGAGCATAAATCTTCACATGATTCTTCAATCTGTCTACAAATGAGCATGACATTACATATAAACTATTCTATAGAATATGTGTGCTTCCCTTTTAAACAGTTAAGGGGTGTATCAGACACCGTGATAAACACAGAAAACTGAGCGTGAATCCCAATAAATGCGAGCCTTCCGTCTCGGAAACTCTTCACTTATTTGATTAAGTTAGGTGAAAAACAGAGCAGTCATGCTTGTAGCTTTTCTTCCTTTTTCCTTTCCTCCACTCTTTTTATTCCTAATGCGAATCGGAAGTCTATGTGGAGCAGCCTGGCTAGCCCCAGCCTAACCTCCCCATCTGGAAGGGAACTAACCAGCCTTGGGGCTACTTCCAACCCTTCCCAGCTGTTGGGTTTGGGTTTTTTGTTTTTGCGGGCTTGAGAAAGCATATTTATATAAATGATTGCCATATCCTCTGCCAGCTGTTGACCCTGCTCTCGTCCCGGTTGGGGCATGTTTTTCATTTTTAGCGGCCACAGCCCGGAGCTGACCCTGACGGAGGCAGCACGCTAAGCAAACAGCTTCACGCGGCCTGCCGGGGACCCAGCAGACAATGGCTGCCCAGTGCAGCCCGCCCGGCCGGTGTTTCCCTTTGGGCTAATGTCACACAGCCCCAAGCTGGAAGGAGCCATTAGAAAAAATAAATGATGAGATTCACAGCACCGGCGGGAGCCTTCCTGTCCCCAGCAGAAGCGCTCGGGCAGTTCAGATGCTGCTTGTAGCAGCTAAAAGGTTAACAAAAACACACGTGAAAAGGCATTTTCACTGGGCCACATCTCACTTTAGGTACCAGAATGTTTCCTGAACTGAACTGTCAAAACATTCCTGAACTATTTTCCTAGACCTGGTTTTCCTCTTGTGGAACGATGAGCTGATGAATTTTCACTAAAGCCCTTGAAACAAAATACGCAGCTAAATCATCAGCTAAATAGTAATAAAAAAATCAATTGCAACCTATAATGGCAATAACTTTAAACTTTCAGATCAATGCATTTGACAGGGAAAACTGGTTTCTCTATATCCCAAAGCACTACTCAGTACACCCACGTCCCCTGGTCACCTGTAGCTAAGCTGAAACAAGGATGTTTTGATCTATATTAAAAAAGGGGAACGTTCTCAACAAACACTTCTAAAGCAGCAGCAGTTACTCACTTTGGTTGTTATCTCATTAACTAATACTGCTGGAGTTAAATGGGACACAGACAATGAACTCTAGCCTTTACAACTTTCATAAGCATTATCAGATTTTTTGATAATAAGTGGAGGTGGCATATGTGTTCTGTTTAGTGTGCAGAAGAGCCTCATTTTATTCTCAATGCACAGATTTAATTAAAAATAAATTTACTGTTAACGCTTAAAGTGGTGCCAAGATTATCCAAACAGAAGGTTTATGATACTTAATAATTGATAAGAGGAGAGACATTCACAGATTGCAACTGATTATTATTTAGTAGGTCTGTTTGCAAAGGTGAAAGTGGCATTACAGCCAGCCAAAAGGAATAAAAAATAAATAATCCTTTCTTTAATCATTTTTATATTTAGAAAAAATTGAATTTAGGAAACACTTTCTAGAGGCATTTGGAATGCAACAGATTACAGATCCTGATGGCTTCACTGATTACTTTGGATAATATTTAAGGTATTCCAAGTGTTTTCTAAAACATCGGCTTCAGTCTAATTTCACACAAGAGTAGCTGTATTTAGGTTTTTTTTAATATTATTTTTAATATCAGCACTTGGAGGAGCTCAGCTTCTTTGAGGGAGTGATTCTCAGCTTGGATTTCAAACCAGCTTTAGCACAATGTGCCAGAAATTTCCACAAGTGCTGAGAGAATTAACTGATGGGATCTTTGAAGCCTCTCTATCCCAGATTAACTAATGAAAAATCTGTGAAATCACAGTTCAATCTTCTTTTTTTGGTGTGGCTAGATGTGTTTGCAATGGTTGGGATGACAAGATGCTCCCAAGCCATCTGGCTCCTCACGCAGGATTTGATTCAGAAAATTAATAGTAACACCATTGGTGTGCACATATTGCAACAATCCAGGAATCTAGTCCTGTTACACAACCAAAGGCAGAGGTTTTGTAATTCCCCCAGTAGGTTGCGTGGATTGAAAATGCTGATGAAAACATTAGAAAACACTTTCATAAAACACTGTGAGTAATGAGTGAGCAATTTCCCTGCACCCTCAACCTCAGGCTGCCCAGCGTTACTCACCCCTCCCAAATGGAACCTACTCCCCCAGCACAGGTCTCTGCTCTACTTGGTGGGGAAAAGCCTGACTTGGAGCACTCCCCTCAGAAGGAAAAGGGAACAAATATTTTTCTACTTTCATGTATTATGCAAATATAATATCCATAAATAATGCGGCTTTGTGCTTTCAATAAGTGCTATCCAGCGTGTATCAGCCTATGAATTAAACTCTTATTTTAAGATGATCACGTTACCTACATCCATGGATGGGCAAAAGATCCATTAGAGGGGCAGGCTGCAAGTTTTATTTACAAAGCAAATTCTGAACATCCAAAGAGCAGAACTGTGGGAATTTAAAGGCCGCTTTAGATAACTTTCTTCAGTATAATTCAGAAAATCCATGGCTCTGTATGGAAAAGCTTTCTGGCAGCAGTACTGTTCACCAGAACAGACTTGGGGTTGAAAGAAACTTGTATAAATTATCTATGTTAGATAAATTGTGTATTAAAATGTTACTTTAAAAGATTATTTTAGTTTGGTTCAAGACGGAACATCTTCCGATATTTTACATAATTCAAAGCTTATTCCCATTAAAATTCATTAGGTCTGTGTATTCAAATCCACGAGGTATCTTTGGAAACACAAAGCTAATGTGTTTAAGCTGCAACTGTAAATTTTCAGCTTCTTTAAAGGTTTCTAAACAAGAGTATTTGGATGCTGCAGCAGAGATTGCCTGGCAGAGGAGACAAAAAGAGCTCTTGGGGAAAGACTGTTGTGTCAAATGCCTGAAGAAGATGGGAACAGAGGGAATTCCAAACAGGTACATTAACTTCCAGAGAGCACAGTGGTAAAGAGATGTTCAGGACTGTACATGATTCCAAACACAGCGTAACTTGTAAATACAGGGAACATTAATGGGAACAGTTTTGTCTCTTATAACAGCGCCGCTGGATTTCAGTGTGTGTGGTAACAAGTTGAAATTGGTCAGGGAGGTCTTGTACTCCTCTGTTACGAAGTTTTAAATCCCTTAAAGGTTCCAGAAAACACAGTATACAAAGTATATAGTAAAAAATTACTTTGCCTTTAAAGTGGTAAAAGCAAAAACTTCTATAGAAGTCAAGGAGGTGAAAGATTCTCGGGGAATATTCTTTTCCCTGGAAGCCTTGCAGTTGCGATGTGCAAGCTCAGAATAAATGCAAGACTAACAAGCCATCCCTTGCAAAAACAGCAGCCAAGGTATTTTGAGCAGCAAGCAACACTCGAGTGTTTTCTCTCTCACTGCTCATTTGGAAACACCTTCAGGGGAACTGCTGGGAGGGCTGCACTTTCTCAAAAGCAGGTCCCTTCGACGTGCTGGGCTGCACACCCAAATTACTCACCACTTCTGCAAACCCTAATTTTGGGTTCTTGATAGCCTGGGACTGCACACTCCTCAAACCTGACAAAAGTGGAAAGCCTTTTCAATGCGAAAGAAAAACTTCACTTTTTTCTAAAATACCTCCCCTACCCCATCAGTTCTGAGTTTAGTCTCAAGCTTTTTTATTTTGTGACATGTCAGATTAGCCCAACTCTGCTC
>NW_009952560.1:1893541-1901878 GCF_000747805.2 Chaetura pelagica | reverse complement strand
CCTGCTGAAGTCAATGGAAAACTCCCACTGCTTCCAAGCAAAAGGGAATTAAGCCCTAAATGAACAGTTTTACTTTGGTACAAAGATCAGGAAAGCCAGAAGAACAGATGTAGATTAAAGATGTGAGAGACCTAATTACCCTCTCCAAAAAAACACACCCTAGAAAAAACTCAAACCCTAGAAAATATATTAGAGCCAAACTACTTGAGATACAGAAGTTTTCTGAAGTTGGGAAGGTGCTGAGGCCCCAGAAGGTTCAGGGCTGCACCAGTGGCTGCTAAACTTAGGTTAATAGCCAATGACCCTGCCCATTCTTAACCTCCAGCACTGACCTCCTGACCTACCCCCAGTGATGGTGTTTATAAGCATGTTGCCACTGGTGTAAATAAAAAAGGAACACAATGTGCTGAAATTGTTACTGGTGATGACAACTGACACGCATTTTACACTGCCAGTGGGCAAAGCCATCAATAAATAACTCCAAAGCTGCTGTTAATGTGTTTAGAGCTTCTTGCTATGTCATTTTTGCTGGTTTTCCTCTTTTCCTCTACATGTCTCTTTGTGAGACCAACAAAAAGCTTCCAATAAGAAAGGCAGTCAAAAATCAGGCAGCCTATGGAGATGGTTGACTATTAGCATTAGACCACAGATGGAATTTCTACCTTTCCAGGTACCCCTTCATCTAAGTAGAAGAAGAAAAAAAAAGGCATCAGAATAGGCTGCACTATAGACCAAACACAAAGGTATATTTTCTAAAACCTTCAAAGTAAAAAAAACGCACACAGGCCAGGATGAAAACACAGGGTTTGGAAGTCTGTGTCTATGGGGTACTGTGAAAATTCCTGGTTTATTTTAAATTCAACTTTAACCCAGATCAAAATTATAAAGTGATAGCTAAAGTTTTCAAAATATATAATCGCATTCTACATAAATTCAAACAGAGGTTTCTGTATTTGAAATGTGTCTTCTACTGAAGGTAATGGCACATCTGTTTTTATTAATTTATGTGAATTATTTCCAAATAAAAACTATGTAGAAACATAGGAGGATGGTGTGGGAACAGAGTGGATCACCTATGGGGAAACCAGCCCCAGATTGTGATGCGTGGTACAGAACCAATCCTGCTGCCCCAGGACCAGACCCCTTGCCTCGCCAACCCAGGTTGTTCCCTGGCAATGGCTCAAATGAAAACACAGAGAAAAAACAAAGGGGAAACCACCAACAAAAAAAATTCAGACAGCTTTAAACATTTCCAAGCTGGAACAGGCTATTCTGTTCATCTAATCGCCTAGAACAACTTAAGAGACTGCATGAAACAGCTGCAAATGGGCAACTCTGCAACTGCACAGAAACCCAGAAGTTCACCACAGTAAAGAGGGAATTATATAAAAATGTAAATACTTCTGAAAGTCCTGTTTTATCAGCTATATTCTGGTTCTCTCAACTAAGATGCAGAGCCTTTTATTTCAATGGTGAACAGCTAAAATTCTTTTTTTGTTGTTGCTGCTACAATTCAATTAAACAAAAGGTACATGAGCATATTTTTTAAATGAACAAGTTATAAAAATTATTACAGTAGATGTAACAGCCTATAAAATATGATCAAGCAATAGCCATCTATCTTCCTAAAAAAAAAAAATTAGATTACATGCAATTGTAAAATCTAATTTACATTCTCCTATTCCCAATTTAAATTTCCACTTTTATGAAATACTCTCTGCCTCAAAGTTGTGCATGTGTAAAAGATGCTTTGACATGCTCTTAATTGATTCGTTTTACACTATCGAAAGGATAACAGGGATTTGCAAAAGAATTTTTTTTTTCTTCTGTCTTGCACACATCTCTCATTTGCCCATCTTAATTCAATTAAAGGAAGTAAGGACGCTTTGACCGATGAATGAACCATATTTTAACTGAGGACATTTCTATGTAAACTGGAATACACCAACCACTAATTCTCAGCCAGTTACTTCCGATCTGCAACTTTTATTTTGAAAGGTCATGGCATGGTCACAGAAAAGACAGAGGATATTAAATGCTGGCAAACATTTTGTAACAGTGCAAATCCACAGGCTGATATCAAAAGATTTTAAACTCCAGTGCAATTTCTATGCAAACGTTCTGTATTTGTTCCAAACTATCTGTGTAGCTGGAAGTTCAAACTTTAAAGCAACCCCTCTCTCTCCTCAGTTCATTGTACATCTATTCCTTGGAAGGACAATAAAGAAAATACAATTTTGCTCTTTCCTGTAGGCCTTATGCTATACTGGTGGTAACTGGGACACTAAAACATCACTTCTGTACATCTTGGTGAGATGTTAAGGAAACGTGTAGAGAAACACTGAGCTCATCTACCACAATTTCTCTGTACAAAGCCAAGGTGTGAAGTATCCAGGGTGCCCTGGGACAGGTTAGTGTGTTCCTGCCTGTGTCCATATTAACCTGGAAATACAGTTCCTGCAGGAATAGCAGCACAGTCCTCACACCTGAGTTGCAGTCTCTACACTGACCTGGGATACCCCAGAATATCAGTATATATTTAAATCCAGCAAAGAGGTTAAAAGGGGAACAGAAAGCAAGAATCTTCAGCTTCAATGATTAATTTAACCATGCTGTACTATTCTCCAAGGCTGTAAAAGGAGGTAGTATCATCTACCTTCCACAACTCAGGAAACTTGTGAAGATAATGAGGGCATTTGTTTCTGTATCAAGTAGAAAATTCTCCATCCTCAGCCTCTCCTCAGACATGGGCACTTTGCTGCTCCTGCACTTCAAGGCAAGAGGAGAAAAATTCCGGCAAAGTCAAGACTAATAATGCAGATTTGATTAGTCTCATCCAAACGAGCAGGAGCAGCACAATATAGGGGAGGGTTCAGTGGTAGAGAGTGCTGGGTAATGTCAAGACTTTCTGTAAAGTATTATCAGACAAAAAATATTTTAAGGAGAAATATATACTAATAAATTTGCAGAACTGAACCCTAAGCACCTTTTGGACACTGCTCTTAACCTTGCTGCTTAACAAGAGAGGTGCTACAGTTGACAACAGAGGAGAGAACATCATAATAAAGATTGTTTTAAAGGAAATACTTGCTGACAGCATGCTGAAGTGAGGATAAACACATGCCTACTGTTCCAAAACAGCAGCATGCTGAACTTTATTTAATAAAACATGGCAAATGAGCTAGCTAAAGCCCACAGGCAAGATAGCCTGTCATCAGTTAGGTGAGGATGATGAGGTGTGTCCTTGACCAACCAGTGGTGAAGTGACTCCTGAATCAGAGTACTAGATGTTTAAGTTCGAACTTCCACTGAAGAACAAAGCATGGTGAGACACATCCACAGCAATGACAGGACCAGAATAAAAGGTGCCTTCTCTCACCAAGATGGCCTCTGCTGCCTCAAGGTCACTGAAGATCCCTAACAGCTAAGTCCTATTACCAGACCCTCTAGACAACAGAAGATCAACCTGAACAGCTTCACTTAAAAAATGCAAGCTGAAGTTTATGTAATTTGCTTTTGTTTTGTAAGCCACTATGGTGCCAGAAGACCTTCAGCTGAACCGGTGCGCATCAGCAAGTCAGAGCCATTTCATCAGAGAAACAGAAAACACTGAGTATCTGCTTTTCAGATGCAAGAGGGGAAAAAGAGATACATGGCTTTCCCATAGAACAGACTTTTTTCTAAAGATGGTTTTATTTTATTTCAGCCAAGGGGTTTTTAAAGTTTGTTTTAATGGTCCCAGTTACTCATCCCTTTATAGAAGACCTTGGTTAAAAGCAAATGCAATACTCTTTAATTAGGAGGGTGTTTACATTTGTTTACAAAGTTAGCTGCTGAAATAACAAAACCCCTGACAGGTTTTAGATCTCACCTGAGACCACCACCTCTCATTGGAGCCATGCTCAGGTCCAGTCTGACCTCTGTCCCTTCACTGCCCGTGCTATCCAGCTCCCTGGACAGGGCTCACTCTCACGATGGTCACTCAAGGCTGGATGTACCATACCTAGAACATCACATGATAAAGGTCTTCTCCTGCCAAACAACTCAGCAACAAACTCCTGGTTAAGTTTTGGCACGATGCCTAACTGCACTACTTCTTCTAGAACAGAAAATGTTCATAGTACCAAGTGCCAAGGCCGTTTCCAGAAGCAGACAACAACAATACATTGGACAGAAGCAACTTGGTTTTGTGAATGCTAACACAGAAACATGCTGAGGGAGCCAGAACAATCACTACTTTAAACTACGATAGGACCTTACATGAACTAAACTAGTTAAACTCTGAGCACTCTTACTGAGCACCTTGGCCAAACCCACCACTGCAATTGGACAGTTAAAAGGACTCCTTCATGTGGGGCCAGAATTACTCCTTACGAGCGAGAAGGGCAGAAGGCAACTATTCATGTTGGTGAGTGGCATAAATAAAGAACATCCAGCTCATAAGATGGGTAGGAACTATTCCCATTTGTGAGTTTTTCCTGGAGTGAGAACAAACTCCACTAAATATTCCTGTCTGCCCCCACAAGCACAAAAAACCCGGTGCACATAAATCTGTAGCAATATTGCTCTTAGCTGGACCAAGACGCATATAGATGCCTGTGTGCTGTGTATATGATTTAAAGAAAACACCACTTTGGTGGAGCAAGAACTCCAAGCTATTTTGGGGAAGCCACTGTCACACACATAGCAGCATGTCCAACCCCCAGGAGGAGGGTGGTGGAAGGTAACCTGCTCAGTGGCAGAGGGGACAGCCAGAGCTGAGCTCCTCCAGCGCTGCCCGAACACGCTGCTGCGTTAATGACCTCGCAGCACTAGACAGATCCAGTCCTTCTGCTTTTCTTTCTCACTGAATGATTTCCCTAAAGCCAAAGCTGGGCAAAATGCCACTAATGCTGCCGTAAAACTCCTGCTGTGTTAGGAGGGAGGCAGGCGACTGAGGGTTAGGAGGTAATCAAGCTTACAGATTAAGGCTCACTAAAGCTACAAGATCAGCACAGCTCGGGGTGTTTATTAACTCTTTGAAAACCAAGATGTATGATTGTGTATCACATGAATATAAAGAACGTTTTCTAACGAGACCTGACAGCTGAACTATTTTTGCCAGATTAATTCTAATTTGTGCAAAGCTGGAAGAACAGGAGAAGCACTTTTTAAACCTATTTAGATCAATTTCATTACAAAATGTGCTTCAAACTATAAGATTGCACAATCAAAAACCTCCCCGGAATTACAGAGAGGTATAATTTGCTAATTATTCTTCCATTCAGAAACCTTCCTTTTAAATTTAAACAAGGTAACCTGAAAGTCAAGGAGTTAAACATATTTCTCCCCCCTGGTGCATTACAGCTGTGACTTGGGAATTACTCTTTTTTAGCAGTGCAGAATGGGTTAATTTCTGAATATAAAAGGAGGTTGCCACAATCTGGGTGTTTTTTGTTTTGTTTTGTTTGTAACACAAAGCAAAATACACTCTACAGATGCTTGATTAAAATGCAACAGCTGTTTATGGCGGTGCATTTTCCGCTAATTTACTAGGGCAGATTTTTCAAGGAGCCTTGTTTTATTGCATCTTCATTTGCATAAACACTCATATACCAGAGCTGTCTGGCCACTTGTCCCTGGTTTAGCTTAATATTTCTGGTTTAAATTTAAATTCAAGTAAGCCATTCACTCCCATAAAGGAAAAAGAGTTGGGAGAGTAAGGTGATGCACCTCTGTCCCACAGCCTAAACTGCACTCTGTAGGTATTTAACTCCTCAATCCAAAATATTTCCTTTTTTTGGCATCATACACAACCAGTCTTTAATCTGCTCTTCACATCTGTCTGGGTAGGCCTAGTGCCTTTTTTTTTTTTAATATTAATATTTCTCTTTTGTTTATTTGATCTACTACATTCCTTAAGCTTGATGACTAATCCAAATTATTAACAAATACAAAAGGGTTTATGTAAATTATTATGATGAACAAAACCAAATCACAGTTATAACATTGTTAAGTGAATAAGACAACAATGGCTATAGCTTCCCTATCATAGGTTGAGGGAGATGAATTTGAACTTTATTGACAGTAGCAGCAAAAAGCCTTAATCACTAAGCACCAGTACAGGCTGGTTGTCACAGGGTAATGACCCATCTATGTATTCCTAACAAGGGTCTCATTCATCATAATTCATTTTTTTTTAAAAAAAAACAATCACAAAACTCTTGCAAAACTAATGGAGGCAATGTGTGAAAAGTGATTGGATGGGTAAAACTGTGCAGGGCTGGAAAAGCCTTAATTGATTTTATTGTGCTGTGTCTAAGCCTCCTTGCCCAGTACATCAGATCTGTATCTAACTGCATTTCAATCGATTTTCACTGATAGGCTTCTTTCTTATGTCTAGGGCTTAAGTACTAAACTAATAAAAGGATAAAAGACTTTGTAATACAGATTTTGAAAATAATGTGTACACATTATTTCTGTGGAAGAAAATGGTGTGATGTGTGTGACTACAATGAAATAGAAGATTAAAAATGCAACTAATAATAAGAAGATTACTGAGGGGAGGGGGGAAGAGAAAAAAAGAAAATAAGGAAAAAATGTCCCTTGACTAAAATCAGCTTGATTGTAAGCAGATTTGACTTCAGTGGAGTTGTACCTGTTCACATCAGGGGTGATTGTGACTGATATCTTAAACCTGACTGAGAACTACTATAATTCATTTCAGATGTGGGTTAGTTCTTCAAAATTTTAGAAAATTAATCATACATATTCTCATACAAATATCTAACATACATATCCTGATAAAATTACCTACAGCAAAAGAAACTGTTTTTAAACTGGTTTTGTATTATCATATTCTTGAACATTTAAAGCACATTAATTTTGTAAGACTCCAACCTGTGGCAGTAACATTATGACAGATACAAAACTCCCTTTAATGCAAGTGTGCATTTATAGCACAGTTCAGAGAACAGCTTGTTCAAGCTCCAGAACATTGCTGAATTGGGCTTCATATCTAATGGCTATGATGAAGTTGAAAAAGGTGCTTGTTGCAGATAAAAAGTGATAGAGTAGTTTGAAGAACCAACTACAAAAGCAACAGGTTCACCCACAGGGAACAGATTCCCTGCTAATACCTGAATGCAGGGGGAACACCTATGATTTGGGAAGCAAAACCATCTTAAAAAAAATCAGTTTTCCAGTTTTTTATTATACATTCTCCACCATCATTTGCTGATACTATTGGCAAAGTCCACTATCTGCTAGTCAGATGGTTTGTAACATCTGTATAACAAATGATAATGTACAATAGTTGCTCTGGTTTTGTGTTCCTTTACGAGGCTTGGTGTTGATAATCTCCAAAGCACACCCATGATTCTTTAAATTAAACATAAGAATCTTGTCTCACAGTACAGCTAGGTTATCCATGTGTAAGAGCCCAAGCCAAGTAATTACACATCCGCTCAAAGGATTAGACATAAGATTTCTTTAAATTTTTAATAAAACTGCACAGCTGTTGTAGGGAAAAAACTCTTTTGTTCTAGATTTTTTAAAACCATTAAGCTCAAAGTGATTCACAGTTATGCTTCAAGAAAAGTACTTTAGAAGTATTTCTGTTAGGCACTTTTTTAGTAGATTTAACATCACTTTAGCCTCATGACAACAGACTTGAATCGGGAATAACCTCAAGGAAAGGTATTTGGTCAGGTTTTAAAGAACACTTCTCTGCTTTTACCAGAACACCTGCAAATGCATTTTACTTAACAACATAACCACTTGAAGTGCACATTAGCTGGTGTACATAGAACTGTGTTACATTTGGTTTCATGAAGTTAGCCTACAGGACAAGCAGAAAGGTGATGTTTGAATGGCATCACACGATGGGACACGACAGGGACAGCCTCTCTGACAGCCTTTGGTGCCCTGCAAACAGCTCTAATTGCCTCAGGACAAGCACCACAGCTGAGGAAGAACTGCAGCTTGGGCAATGGACTGCCCAAATACTGCTGCAACAAGCAAGTGGATTCTGCTCCAGAAGCTTCTCCAGTGCTGATAGTTCAATCAAGCCAGCGGTGCAGGTGTTCCTTAGCTGCTGCAAAACCACAAGTTGCTGAAGTTCATCAGAGCAACATCACACTATGAATGAGAAGCAGCAGTGCTGGCTGCAGTGGTTAACAAAAAGATGAAAGCAGCAGATGCGAGTTCTTCAAAAGATAAATGAGAAGCTGGAACGAAATCAGGACCTGGCACTGGTGATGTAGGCAGAGATAGGAAGAGTGACACCAAACGGGTGACAGGATCCAAACCAGCTCCTGCAAAACCAGGATGAACTGGAGAGGACCAATGGACCATGCC
>NW_009952560.1:1887031-1892976 GCF_000747805.2 Chaetura pelagica | reverse complement strand
TGAACAAGACTGAGAACAGGCCCCTTATATGGCCTTCAAATGTTATGCTTTCAGAGCCTTTAAGAAGGAACAAAACTGGATAATGAAGCCAGTAACGTGGATGCACTGTTCATAAGAGAGGAAAAGTCCTGAGGACTACGAGCAACAAAGGCAAAAGATGGATTAGCAAAAAGTGCAAGGTCAGGAATGCAGAAGCCTGAGTGCCTGTCAGGTGGAGGGGCTGGAGTCCAAGCCTGAGGTCTCCCAGTTGTGGGCCAGTGAGTGGCTGGCTGTCTGGCATGGCTGTGTGCCAGCATGGATCACAGCAAACAGAAATATTATGTTGTTCAGCACAGCAGTGAGATGTTATCTCAAACACGTGCACAGATACTCATGTTCAAGCTGAAAACTTGAAAGAGATACACAGCAGTCTTGGGGGGGGAACAGAAACTGTGGCCCCCAGCAGGCAGCCAAAGCATCCAGGCTTTTCTCATTCCAGCTGTAAGCCAGAATGAGCATGTGACTGCTCCCCACAAACACTCCAGGGACATCAGCACCAGGGAAGGAAAAACTATTGAAGTTAAAGGCCAGTATCAGCACAAAACCAGGTGTATTTTAAAATCTCTCTCATCATCAAAGCAGCAAGGAGTCTGGGGGCAGTGGTGTGAAGCTGGAGGGACACGGGCCGTGCCGGGCTCTGCTGGAGAGAGACTCGTCACCCACGTCCTGCCTGGTTTTCCAATTCAAGTATTTCACAGGACTTTGGCTTTGTACCTTGGTGTAAATTTACTACCATAAAGCTGCTGGAATAATATGCAATATGACTAAACAACCAACATGGAGGATTTACAAGATAAACTGTGGAATGTGGGTATATTTAAAATGAATCTAAATCTCTAAAGATTTTAATGAACTGCAGCTGACCTTGATCAGTGATTCAAAGCCCAGAGCAGCTTCTACTCTCTCACACATTACTAACCTTTGCTACAACATTTATCAATTTACCTTCTTGATCTCTCAAGCAGGTCATGTTTTCTAATCAGCCACTAGCTCAAAGACCTACATCCCAATTAAATTACCAAATGAAGACATGCTGGAATGCAGGCATCTTTTAAAAGAATTAGAACAAAATACACTTCAATACTGGATCTGCCATGTCTGAACTAATTTTTCAAACCTTCCTATATAACATGCAAGTTACAAACACTTCTCCTCAGAACTGCTAATGGTATCCCTGAAACACACTGTTTCCTTCGATGTTTTTTATTTTTGCTTCCCCAAGTGTTCAGGGCATAAATACTGACCTGAGCTTTAAATCATCTACACTAAGCCATCAGCTCTTCAGACACCAGCTTGTCTGAAAACTTAGGGTACAAAAAAAACTTACACAGATGTTTATTATTAAGCAGAAGAGTAGCTTCACAGACTTAAAACTACTTGCACTTAAAGTTAGACATTTATTAAAACGTCCATGGGCCTATTTTTTTTTTTTTGTTTCTCTTTTAATGCAGCATATATATATGGAAGTTGCTGCAGAGAAGGGAAGTGCTAAAGGTGCAGCTCCTGGGGGCTCTTGGGACAGTGTGTCCGCTGGGAGGCTCTGAGATCCCTCTTCCTGAGGGTCCCTGAAGGAGCTGGCTTTGGGCTGAAGGATCTGTGGTGGTGGTAGCAGCTTTTGGCTGCTCCTCTCCAGGGTCAGCACCACACAGGGATCCCCAACACTTCAGCCAGACCACGGGTCACTCCTTGCCTTGGTCTGCAAAAGCAGATTGTGCAAAAATGGCTTTTTGGTGCCTGCTCCTCAGAAGGGCCGGAGCAGCGAGCGGGAGTTCATCCGCATGGGAGCTGCCAGACTGCCTGGATCTGGTACACATTTTGAGAACGATTGTACCCAGCATGTGCAAAAAGTCACACAGGAGGGGTAAAAATGGTTGACAGCACAGTCCTGAGCCTCCCAGCAGCCTAGCTGGATTGCCAAACAAATACCATTGACAATGCTGCTGCTGTTTGTAACAGAGCATTGTTGCTCACACAGGTAAAGATAAAAAATACCCTTAAGTTTGTATTTATTTCCCTGTTTCTATTTTTTGCCACTTTCAGAATTAGCAATCAGTAATGCCAAACACTGACAAACCTCAAATACCCAGCACTTCCCAAAACTTACGCAGTCATTTGAAGTCACTAAGATGGAGATGAGGGACATTCAGAGCACCAGAGAAGCCCCAGTTTCAGACAAAATTTAGGTTCCTGTAGGGCCTCCTCCAATTACCAAAAGCAACCTGCTTGTACTTACAGTCCTAGCTTACAAATATCAGCACACACTTCTTCCTACCAAACTCGTCTTCCACAATTCCCTCCCTTTATCAAGCATTACAAAGTAAATTCTGACTCTGTCAAGAAGCCATCCAAGAGATGTGAAGCTGTGTTTGCAGTTTATGTAACATGAGGAGTTTGGATGATCTTTCATGAAGGTGGAGGAGATGCCAATTCTGCAGGTGCAGTCTAGTAAGAACTACTGCAAAGTTGTTTTATAGCTCTAACACCAGTCTAGGCAGCAGCTAGAGCCTAACACCACCATGGCTCCCTAACTGCTGGTATTTTTTATAATTAGTTTTTAGTATAAAATTGTTGTTTCAAATGCAAAAGATACAGAAGGAGTGAAATATGCTGAATTCTGATAGGAAGAGCAGCTGTGCATACACAAAAGCTAGAGCAGGTAATGGATATCCTTGTTTAATCCCACAGTTTTCCTAATCCATCCACGGAAGGCAACAGCACAGGCTCCCAAAGGCAGGAAAGCTCAGTAAGGTGGGGGATCAGACACATGAAAAAGGCTGAGAACTCCTGAATTAAGGAATTTCAGGCAGGTAAGCAAGTTTCAGTTAGTCCAAAAAGAGCCAATGTATTCACAGTAAAATAACAAACTGGTCAAACACTGTACTGATTTTCTATTTCCATTTTTTTTGATATGCTAATAATTCAGTTAGAGGATGAGTCAAATTTCTCTGTATGAAATACTTCTGATGTTTAAAAAAGGGAGTGTTGAACCTCAACACACTGGGGATTAAATCGGTTAACAATTCTGGTCCCTTGTCCATCCTACTGTGTGTCTGTGTCATTCTGTGCACGCCAGCAAAACTGCCTGCATTGTTTTTTTACTTTTCTTTGCTGTACACAGAATCACAGAATGCTTAGGGGTTGGAAGGGACCTCTGGAGATCATCAAGTCCAACCCCCCTGCCAGAGCACGATCACCTAGGGCAGGTCACACAGAAACACATCCAGACTGGTTTTGAAAGTCTCAAGAGAAGGAGATAGTTATAGATATATATTAATACATGTATATGTATTATATATATGTATTATATATATGAATATAGATAAATATTGCAATAGTTATAACAAATATGATCTCTCTGTAGCAATGCAAGATAACAATTCAGGACCTTTTTGTTTCAGGTTTATTTCAGGATACACAAGCCTCATAGGTATTATATTTTGATGATTGCTGTCACTGGAAAATAAAAACATGTTGCAAAAACAGATCCATGATACCTACAAGAAAATAATACTTGGTCCAAGTTTAATTTATTTGTTGACAGAGAAGATCTACAGTGCTTAATGTAAAGTTCAATAGAAATACATGCAATACAGATATCTAGAATCATAACTGCAATAAAATAAGCCCTGCATTTATCTGGCTGTTAAATGCAACTCAAAATTTATTGGTAAAAAGGAATCAAATTTGGTTATGGCATAAAATATCTTTCTTGCCTCACCAGAGCAACCTAACTGAGCTCCATTCATCAGGACAAATCAGTGCTGCTCATCTCTCTCTGCCCGCTGACTTTGTGAGATGCAGCACCCGGCAGCAGGAAAGGGGCTGCACTTCCCACCTTGCCACAAATCCAGAGAAGAAAAAGCAGCAGCTACAAGTACCATTGCCCACAGCAAACAGCAGCAACCCTCCAGATGGCTTGCTCTGCCGTTGCTTTCGGTTAGTATTTTTTAAATAAAGACATCAGCTGACATTCAAGTCCTGAGTGGATGCTCTCAGGTTCACTATTAGTCAGGGATCTTTTATGCTCATCCTCTGAGCAAACACATGGAGACCCAGGCAGTCACTCCAAAACTACTTTTTAGATAGTGATTTTAAATTGTGACAATAATAATTTACAGTGAACACTCATGACAAAAAACCAAACAAACATGAAAACAAAACAAACTATGTTTCATCCTTTCCTCTAGGTGCTATTTCACTAAATTCTTCTCCAGAAGGAAATACACTGAAGCACATTGAACACTTTTTTCTTATTGTATCTTCCCTAACTACAAATTAAGAAGAGGATTTCCTGGATGAGAAATCCAATGTGTTTCTTTTTGCCTTTAACTTACTGAGCTGGCTACTGAAAATATAATACAGTAAAAATGAAATAACTTTCCCTTCCTAATGTGGTTATAATCTTCCTGCTAGGCTGTGACCTAATTGAGACTTTTGATCTTAGCTTTTTCAAAACATATTACTCTTCAGAGTCTGTAAAACATTTTAACTGTAGATCTCCTGCAATCATTACTGAAAGCTACAGGGAATAAAATAATAAAGAAAGAAGGGAAAAACCCCTCAGTTTATCAAAGTCAATGGAAAGACAAGGTATTAATTATGCTAAATGAAGAAATATAGGCATTTGGTTACTTTTGTGGGTCAGAAATATTTTAATCTGGTGCTGCCAGCCAGCTGCCTCTCCCTGACCCGCGTGCATCTCTATCAGCTGCCGGATCACATCAAAGCAGCAGCAAGTGAGGAAAGCAGCGACCAGCTCAGGGGCCCCGCCACGGTACCAAGGTCATAGATTTGACTGAAACCACCACATTGTTATCAATTACAATCACTGATAAGGACATGACCTTTTTTGAGGCACATAAATGGGGGATATTCGCGCGGCTGCTTGCCCCCAACCCGCGCTTGGCTCCCTTTGTGCGCCGGGAGGGAGAAGGAAACTGCACAGCAAATTTTAATTCTCAAATGGGCACAGAGTTAAAAATATGAGCCAGAGTCCACTGCTGATAAGATCCACTCACATCACCCGAATGCAGTTCCCTTGATTGGGTTAACCCAGCCAAACACACGACAGAGCACAATTAAAGCAGAGGGGAAATTGTATTTCTACCCTACAGACGGCTCTTGTGAAGTTTCATCAAAGCAAACCCCAAAATGTCTTTATTATAGTGAGACCTACAGCAGGAGCATATGTAACTCAAAATAAGTAGTGTTATACAGTAGTAAGTCACCTAGTAAAATAAAAGTATATTTTCAATAAAGATTAGTTCTGCATTTTATTCCTCAAAATTCTTTGATCAAGTAATTTTGAACTACATAAAACCAGCCAGACCTCCCTAGCTTAGCATTCCTCAAGAGATTGTTTTGCTGCACACAAAGAGCTGGGATTTCATCGAACTATACTTCAGGTGACATTCCTCTTGGTAATTTTAAATACGTAGTAGTTTTTGCTCGCATTTGTTGCAGACATATTAGCCTAGAGAAAAAGAAAGGTCCAGGTACACACTATGCTATTCCCCCAACCAGAAGGATTTTTTTTTACGATAACCCAACCACATCATTTCCAGTCTTCGCAAAAGAAGCACTGAAAAAAATACATGGAAAAGCAGGACTTTACTTCAATCCTTAATGATTTAAAATGTCAAACCTAATTCATTCCCACTGCAATTAGAATGAAGAAGAAATTAAAATCTTAACGCTGTGAACCACTTTGGGTTTTGCTAGTGAGAAGTTAAATGCTAACTAGCTTACTCTGTATGCCCAAAATATTTACTGGCTCTAACTCAGACTTAAGAAGTATAAAATATGATCATTCTGTAGTGCAAAACACTCCTTATACATACAAAAGAAGTAATGAGGCGAAACTGGAAGGCACACAGCTCTATCTTTCCAATCTACCTATAGGTTTG
>NW_009952560.1:1872031-1882031 GCF_000747805.2 Chaetura pelagica | reverse complement strand
AAATACCTTGCCCTTTGGTTGTAATCACTTCCCATATATGCCTGACTTTGTGATTTAATAAATTCTGTTAAATAACATGTTAAATAGTGTAGTTCAGTGTATACTTATTTGGGCAATTCCAGCATGGCCCCAGTTCAGGATTCTTTACCAGACCAAAGAGATGTGATCTTTTGAATTACATCACATACATGATCACACAACATTTCCTGACTGCTGTGAATGTGGCCAGAACCATAACGTGATGCTCCAGCTGGAGCACAGAGGTTTTTTTGCTGCAAAGGGAAGATTCTTCCCAGAAGTAGTTTTGCTTCTAATACACAATACAAAACCAGCAAAACAAGACATGAAAAATTACAGTGTGCATTAAATTTAGGATTCAGGCTGTCGCTTTGACTTTACAATTGAGCAATTATGTTTTAGTAGAAAGGTTTAAAAGTTTTGCCAGTCACTCAGTTGAACATCAAGCCATAAAAAAATATTACTTGAGTTGCTGTTAATAAAACCTGCAGTTCATTCAGGATATCTGACAAAGAGAAATCTACATAAATAGGGATTAATGACTGGTGAGCAGGCTTTCTGACATAAACAAGCTTTCTTTGAAGTTCAAAATAGTTTAGTTAACTATTTAAAGATTCTTTCTCACTGTTTTAAAGCATTGCCAATTGCTTGTCTACAGGAAAAAAAGCCTGAAAAAGGTGCAACATGTTTTTCAAATTCCACAAATTTCTACAGATATAAAACAGTGGAAAAAAAAAACAGTGCTGAGTTCTGAGGAGGGATGCAAAAATATGAATTAGAAAGGGTTTCTCTCTAGAAACAAAAAGTAACATTAAAATAATTTATTCTGCTTCTGTTTATCTCACACTTTTGCATCTCTGTTTACCCAGTGTAACTAATGGTAAGATATTTCAGCTTTCCAATTATGATACTGCATTGACCTAATTGGGTTTCTGGAGGGCTTCAGGGAATTCCATGTTTAAAGACTTTGTTCCCACTAAATGAAGATTTAGAAGTATGGCAGTTTCAGAAAGGGACAAATGAACCTACCCGGATCCAAAGCTGGAAAAATAAATTCTGGAATAAACTTGACTGCAAGCAACAGAAACACAAAACCTGTGCCTTGAACTGTAAACTCCTTGCAGCAGTCTTACTGGGATTAATAAATCAGAGTCGTCGTGAGCCTGAAGAGGAGATGTGAAAGCTCCAATAATTGCCGCCTCCCGTCTAGCGGCGCGGAGCGAGCGCAGCCGCCCGCCAATCCACAGGCTGCCATTAACCTCCCGGCCAATTACAGCCTCATTGGCAAAGCAAACAAGGAATTATTGGCTGTTTAGTCGGGCTTTTCTTCTCCTGCTCTGTCCCCTGGTTCTCATTCTGATTTTTTCTCCCCTTTTCCTGTTAGGCAAAAAAAAAAAAGCAACCAAAAAGCAACCAACCCCATCTGCAAACACCTGATACTCATCTGAGTCCTGCAGTTGTACAGTCTTGTTAAATTGTTACCACCTTTTCCACAAGCAGTTTTGGCAATTAACCTCGTGGTCATCCACTTCAAAGGAAACAACTGTTGAGTTTAACCTCCTTGAGCTACCACGGATTCCTTTATGATTTTTCTTCAAACACTTTCATCCTGAACAAAAATGCAGACTGATAAGATTCATGTTTATTTTTCCATTTTGTCAGTTTATTAAGATGACAAATATCCCAACCAGTTACTGCTATTTTGTGCTCCCAAAGCAGATGCAGAAAGAAGCTCTCCTGTTAAATACCTGCCATCCAGCAAAAAGCAAATCTTGCTTGTTTTCCCCCTTAACACTCCAGCAAGCTTAGCTGGGACCTTTCTATCAAATCTGGTTGCTCAATACTGTCCTCTAGAAAAGCAAAAAACAACTTGATTTTGTAATAAAAGTATAATGTATAGCTTAAAAATAAATTAAATAAAGGAAACATTAAAAGATAAATGGAGCAGGATGCTCTATGGCTGAGGTAATTTGAGTGGAAAGGGAAGGAGGGAGTTTACATTAATAAATGATTAAAGGCCTTAACGAGGGCCTATCAGGTTGAACAGGGGAGCATACTTCTCCACCTCTCCTCCTTTAGTCCAGCTTTTTTACATTTGTTCTCAATGCTGATCAATATGGTTTTCATTTACTGATTTCCATAATGCCATATGTGATCTGCAAGCCTGACATAACGAAGGCAGAAAGAGCTGAAGTCATTTGAACGTTCTCACTTGCATGTCTGTCGCCAATTTAGAAAATAAATATCTATTGAGAGTTAGAGTTTCCCCCTGTCTAGGAGGAGCACAGCAAAATTTGCATATGAAGATTGCAAAGCCTCTTTTTTCTTCCTCCCCTTTATTTTATAAAGAGAAATGGTGGGGAAGAATATGTTCTCCCATGTGTTCTAGAATGTTTGTGTTCTTATCATGAAGAAATATTCTTGAAGTTTAAAAGTGCACGAGTTGGTGTCTCCTCTTTGCTCTAGCTGAGACCTCCTTGGCATCCCCAGGTAAAAAAAAGCTTTTCTGTCTGCTGAGTCACACCAACCCACTGAATACTATTCGTTATGGATCAAACTACCACATTAGTTTGAAAAATAAGAAAGGATGGTCCATATTAATCAACATACATTTTCAACATGTCATTGTCCTCATGAGCAGAGACTACATCAATACTGGAGAGCTACCAGACTTGGAAACTGAGTTCTTTTGCCCCTCTCAGAAGTGTCAATTATGCTTTACAGCAAAGGCATTACATACATGCTGTAACTGTTCAATAAAAAGGCAAGACTGGCAGGTACCTTCTGGAGGGTTGGAGTTGGGGTTGCCACCTTTAAAACATCACTGGCACAGAAACAGGGTAAGGTCCATAATCAAACTGTAAAGATGGAAATGGCTTAGGACAGACAAGATGCTACAGCAGATTTACAGGTGTTTGGCAGCCAATTTAGTTCCTTCTCTCAGTCAGATCTCATAGGAAAGGATGAAACCACAAGTTTCTAAATACCTTGCCCTTTGGTTGTAATCACTTCCCATATATGCCTGACTTTGTGATTTAATAAATTCTGTTAAATAACATGTTAAATAGTGTAGTTCAGTGTATACTTATTTGGGCAATTCCAGCATGGCCCCAGTTCAGGATTCTTTACCAGACCAAAGAGATGTGATCTTTTGAATTACATCACATACATGATCACACAACATTTCCTGACTGCTGTGAATGTGGCCAGAACCATAACGTGATGCTCCAGCTGGCGCACAGAGGATTTTTTGCTGCAAAGGGAAGATTGTTCCCAGAAGTAGTTTTGCTTCTAATACACAATACAAAACCAGCAAAACAAGACATGAAAAATTACAGTGTGCATTAAATTTAGGATTCAGGCTGTCGCTTTGACTTTACAATTGAGCAATTATGTTTTAGTAGAAAGGTTTAAAAGTTTTGCCAGTCACTCAGTTGAACATCAAGCCATAAAAAAATATTACTTGAGTTGCTGTTAATAAAACCTGCAGTTCATTCAGGATATCTGACAAAGAGAAATCTACATAAATAGGGATTAATGACTGGTGAGCAGGCTTTCTGACATAAACAAGCTTTCTTTGAAGTTCAAAATAGTTTAGTTAACTATTTAAAGATTCTTTCTCACTGTTTTAAAGCATTGCCAATTGCTTGTCTACAGGAAAAAAAGCCTGAAAAAGGTGCAACATGTTTTTCAAATTCCACAAATTTCTACAGATATAAAACAGTGGAAAAAAAAAACAGTGCTGAGTTCTGAGGAGGGATGCAAAAATATGAATTAGAAAGGGTTTCTCTCTAGAAACAAAAAGTAACATTAAAATAATTTATTCTGCTTCTGTTTATCTCACACTTTTGCATCTCTGTTTACCCAGTGTAACTAATGGTAAGATATTTCAGCTTTCCAATTATGATACTGCATTGACCTAATTGGGTTTCTGGAGGGCTTCAGGGAATTCCATGTTTAAAGACTTTGTTCCCACTAAATGAAGATTTAGAAGTATGGCAGTTTCAGAAAGGGACAAATGAACCTACCCGGATCCAAAGCTGGAAAAATAAATTCTGGAATAAACTTGACTGCAAGCAACAGAAACACAAAACCTGTGCCTTGAACTGTAAACTCCTTGCAGCAGTCTTACTGGGATTAATAAATCAGAGTCGTCGTGAGCCTGAAGAGGAGATGTGAAAGCTCCAATAATTGCCGCCTCCCGTCTAGCGGCGCGGAGCGAGCGCAGCCGCCCGCCAATCCACAGGCTGCCATTAACCTCCCGGCCAATTACAGCCTCATTGGCAAAGCAAACAAGGAATTATTGGCTGTTTAGTCGGGCTTTTCTTCTCCTGCTCTGTCCCCTGGTTCTCATTCTGATTTTTTCTCCCCTTTTCCTGTTAGGCAAAAAAAAAAAAAGCAACCAACCCCATCTGCAAACACCTGATACTCATCTGAGTCCTGCAGTTGTACAGTCTTGTTAAATTGTTACCACCTTTTCCACAAGCAGTTTTGGCAATTAACCTCGTGGTCATCCACTTCAAAGGAAACAACTGTTGAGTTTAACCTCCTTGAGCTACCACGGATTCCTTTATGATTTTTCTTCAAACACTTTCATCCTGAACAAAAATGCAGACTGATAAGATTCATGTTTATTTTTCCATTTTGTCAGTTTATTAAGATGACAAATATCCCAACCAGTTACTGCTATTTTGTGCTCCCAAAGCAGATGCAGAAAGAAGCTCTCCTGTTAAATGACATTTCTGAGGCAGGGGACTCTGCTTGCTGGAATCCACGCATTTGATACATCTGACCCCTCCTTGCCCTGTTTGCAAATCTCTCATATATTTCTCACAATGCCTAAAAGCTCAGAAAACAGAATACACAAGTATTGGTAATGCCAAGGACATCAGAAGCCATTAGAAATACATTTTGCAAAACTCCACCATCACTGAGAGACAGGACTACTTTACGCATGAAGAGAGAGAAAAATTCCTCCATCTTCAATTAGAATACCAGTTAGTGAGATCAGGGTCTATGTTAGTACAAACCAAGCTAACTTTTCTTTGTGTCTCAACTTTTGACTACAACATATATTAATTTACCAGACCGTGCAGCTGCTCCTTAAGCAACGGGATAGCTAATGACAGGAAAGTACCAAAGCAAATACTACAGGAGTACGATCAAATTACTTGGAATGTTGTTTCCCCCCCTCATTTCCATTCTGGTATTATTGCACATTTTTTCTCCAAAGTAATCACAAAAATGTAAAACAGGTTATTCTTAGGAGAAGCTTCCAACAGAGAGCCAAAGAATACCAAAAAAAAAAGTGTTTGAATGACCTTTTGCTACTGAGCGAGCACATCCCGGCTGCGCTCAGGGCTGAGGGAAGCATCCCTTCCCTGGCTGCAAACTGCCTGGGGTGGGAGGGAGGGGCTGGAAGGGAGAAGGAACAAAATATTTGTCCAGGAGAAGAATGTAACAAAAGTTTTGTATCCATCTTGCATCGCAAGGAAGAATAGCATTTCGGCAAGCATATGGCATATGTTTTAGCTTGTGAGGGAGGAAAAAAAATAATCCCGATGTTACGTGCAGTTCAGACCAAATAGAGAACTTATTCTGACTATTCTCATTTGTCAGAGGCTTTTCAAAACTAAGCAGATCTCTCCACAGCTCTAAATGTCAAAGGAGGAAGTAACCGGTGGGTATTGAGTTTACATTTTAGGCTCTCTTTTAACTGTTTCCACTTTTAATTTTAATAAGCTTGTCAACAAAATGAAGAACTCCTTCACTCAAAAAGAAAGAAGAAATTAGCACATTAAATGATACATGGGTCTGGTGCTATGTTGCACAGTTCAGTGAACCCCTGCATAGATCAGCAAGATGGCTGGAAATGTCTCTTTCCGTCTGTTTTTCATCTCGAAAGCCTGTGTACTCAGCAGAGTGTGAAGAGTGCCTCTCTCCCCTCCCAACGCTCTCCTGCAGCCCCCCCAAAAGCCCCTGCAGCAGAGAGCAGGAACTAGAGCAAATGCTTTTGTGAATTAAGAGATCTTGTGAGCGTAAATTTGGTCAGGCTGCTCCTTTCTGCAGGCCAGACCCGGCTGCTGCCCCAGGATGTGAACTGTCAGTTTGCATAGCTGGTGATGAGTTGCAGAACCATCAGTAAAGGTGAAGACGGCAGAAGCAAGAAAGATTCAAGACTGGTGGAAATCATTTCACAAGGAAAATTTCAGCCATCAGTGGGAGGAAGCTTTGAAAAATGCTGCCATTTCCGAGTCAGAACGAAGGAAAAATTAAATTACTGCCGGTGAGGCGAGCCAAAGTCGCATCTTACCCTAGGGAGAGGTTTGATAATGGTAAACATTTGACAGCTGGCCTGAAGTTGTTATCATGTTCTAACAGTTGTTATAGTCTGAACGAACATTTCTGATAAGGGAACAGAAAGAAAAACACTGCATCATTTTTAATTTCTCGCTTTCTATATTTTAAGCTGCAGTGCCCAAAGCCAAACAGGTCTAAAGCACTTTGCCACCAGCAGTTCCATTAAAGCTTCAGTTTTTACATAAAGCAAAGAGCTAGAGTTTGAAACGAAGGGCAGCACCACTTCAGCTGAACCCATGGCCATGACTTCAGCTTTCAACATCCCTTAAATACCCTTTCTCTGTTTCACAAAGAGCTGTTATAAGAATTAACCCAAAATTAGAGTGAAATTGAGAAAA
The DNA here is from genome assembly GCF_000747805.2 of Chaetura pelagica. Taxonomy (NCBI): domain Eukaryota; kingdom Metazoa; phylum Chordata; class Aves; order Apodiformes; family Apodidae; genus Chaetura; species Chaetura pelagica. The sequence continues at coordinate 1,875,315 of NW_009952560.1, read as the reverse complement.
TTAATCAATTTAAGTCTTTACCTTCAAGATCTACCACAGAACCTTGTTTCTTTATTACTTTACTTCAAGCTGTTGATGTACAACCACAAACCTCTCTGCCATAATGTAACCAAGAATAATCACATTAGAAAGGTAGCAAACTCTGTTCCACCTGAGCAGAGTAATAATGACTGAAAACCAGTCCTGTTTAAGCAGAAAAAAGTATGCTATCTTAACTGAAAATTTAGTTATACATAAGATTTTTTGTGTTGTTACTGACAGAGCATGTATTGAGGAGGGAACTATGGCTCTGCTCTGTTCTGCTATTAGCAGCTCCTTTAGAAAAATACAGTGTGGATATGGGAAGTACATTACATGTATGTCAAAATCAAACTACCTTTCTGGCAGTGAAACATGGGCTGTTTGGGTTTTTTTTTTTTCCCTTTTCTTTTTTAAAAATCAGGAATGCACTTCTAAGCTGTTTAACTAATACAGCTTAACCTCCCAGAACACATACACTAAACATTTACGTCTCATTAAAAATAATTAAAATGAATATGTACCACAGCTACTAAAATTCTGTTGAATAGCTTCTTGAAATGGACTGTTGGTAAATCTGGGTATCACTGTGTACCTCAAACCTTCCTGCCAAATGTGCCTCCTGGCTGCAAGGGCAGGCACATATGACTGGCACAGGTAAAGCTGAGAGAGAAGCTTTCCCTGCTGGTAATGATCCCAACTCCAGGCACACAGTAATGCTCCAATTAGAAAGGCAGTGTGTAAAACTTGTTCCTTAGATATATAAATTAACTCCAAACCTCCTTCTGTATCTCCTGTACTAACAGGTAGAAAGTGTTTCATTACTTTTTCAAACTACTCTACCCCATCTTAAAGCAAGAGTGTATAAACTGATATTAAAGTATGGTATTTTGAGAATGTTTCAAAGTGAGGTCAAACTCGTATTAAAAAACCTACTAGTGTAGGCTAAAATAACAGTCTGGCTGAGCAGGCTTCGGTGCATCTGGGTTCAATTACTCACTACATCCTTGCTATGTTTTCTACTAGCAAGAACAACGCAAGCAAGGCTTGGAGTTCACGAATAATGTCAAAGTTAGGTTACTGAGAAGAGGAATGAGATAAATCATCCAAGTATCAGAGTCATATTGGCAGGCAATTTTTTTCCCCCCTTCACTTCAGCACCAAAAGCAGCACAGTATTGCATAACAACAAATAGAGGACAAAAGTCCTCCCGAGGAAGACTGAACTCAGCTGGAATGCCTGCTCTCTTACACACGCTCTAAAAGAGAATGAAAAGCACACTCTAAAACCATAGCTCAAAATAAGAGGCAAAACCCCAAGCTAATATGCTAGGCAAACAAACATGATTTACCACACTGTCACCCTGACTGCTTTCTTTTTTTGGTGTGTGACCCTGGAACAATGAGGCTGGATTAATATTCATCACTTGCTTTCAAGAAACTGCCGTGTGGAGTCAGAATTGCTCCAGCACCACCCTTCCCAAAACAGAAACCGGCTGCAACCCTTGTTAAAGTGTTGGCTCTCTCCTTTCTAACTAGCTCACCCGTGCCCAAAACTTCAACCAAATGCAAGTGTCCTGTGTCTTGCTTTCATGTTGTCAAGGTAGTTAATGAGGATTTAAGACCTGTGTGGGTAAACAAGGCACTGGCTCTCACCGAAACGGTGCCCTGGGGTAAGAGGATGCCAGACTGGGAGCAGCCATCCTAAGGATCACATCACAATCAGGCTACCGTGTCTAAGGCAAACACTGTAGGGCAGAAAGTAGAGTTCAACATCCCAAGCTCTCCCAGAGGATAGCTGCCACATCCCTGCACCACACACCTAAACCTAGACCAAAACTGGGAGACTGTACTAAGATCATGACTAAAAACACAACAGCGGCTCCATCGACAAAGATGTTTTCCAGAGAATGAGAAGATTTGTCTTTCACTTCCATCAAGGCCCATAAAAAAGCAATTGTCAGTGAAGTTGCTCAAAATTATGTATGTTCTGGGATCACAATATATAGTATTTGTGAAGAACCATGTTTCATTCTGAGCAGCTCTATATAAAACACAGCAAAAGCTAACAACAAATCACTGTCATCAGATACATTTGTTTTGTCTCAGGAGTTATTTTGCTCATTCTATATCCTGTTTGCATCAAACTAATACCACATTTGCAAAACAAACCATCAGGTTAAATTTAGAGGAAAAAGGGTCTTTGATCAAGTCAGCATTTGTCAGAACACTTCCAAATTAGAACTTAACAATATTTTAAATCATGCTTAACAATATTTTAAATCACATCCAAATGCTACATTATATACATATACATATATATATAAAAGACTCATGCTGCTGTAATATACCTCATTATATAATGTAATTTCTTATAGAAAGCACTAGTATAGAAGTTTTATGCAAGAACAGTCTGGCTGATTATTAATTTACTATCACAGAGGAGAAGTCCTCCACTGACTGTTACATGGGTGTACGCAACACACTTCTGCATTCCAGAAAAGCAACTTGTCCAGCTTACAAAATATTAACCAGCAACCAGAGTCATGGACTGAACGGACCTCAAGGGTTGGTCCCTTCCTGTACCTGTGCAGAAGACCCTGTCTCCCTCCCCAGCACTTGCCTTGTGCTTACCTGTCTCCCTGGAGACCAGCATTTACACCAAATACATCGAGTAATTAGGCATCTTTTGAAGCAAACCTCCTGAGCCTTTTGCCATCTCAGGAATGTTTTAACTTCTGGAAAAGAGAATTATCTTGGTTTACAACAAACATGAACGCAGCCCTCAGATGGGCCAAGCTCAGAGCTACAGTGAGAGGAACCTAGAGGAAAAAACCACCCTTGGACAGGTCATGACTAGCATGATGGTAAATTTTGGCAGTGGCAATCTAGACTTTGCTGACTATTCTTCCACTGGGAACAAAGCTACATGTGACCATGAACCCCTTACATACTATAGAAACATGTAGGAGAGACTTACAATTATTTATAAAGGTAGTTTTAAAAACTGTATGTGCTACATGCACACTCCTTAACTAACACACCTCTTTTCCACTGGGGTCTTACCTTCTCACAATCTGTATTGTTAATAAGGAAAAGCCCTAAAACATCAGTTGATGCTGAAGGAACAGGGCTGTTGTGGTTTGATCTTACTCCATCAGAGTCAAAATCAAAATTCCCAAGTAAAATCATCCCTCACATAGGACAAGGTAATTAAACACTGAGCCACTGTGGGAAAAACCCAAAGCAATCGCTGCCTTCCTGCTG
>NW_009952560.1:1811577-1871740 GCF_000747805.2 Chaetura pelagica | reverse complement strand
TACACCATCGGCTACGCAGGGGGAAGAGATGAAGTCTTCTCTCACAAGACAGTTTTAGGGCCTGCAGTAAACCTGTTTAAAACTGAATTTATTTCCAGAATGGGGTTTTGCATCTTATGAAAAACAAAGCAAAGCAACTTCAATACAACCTTGGAACAGACCTGCAGGCAGAATTGTCTTTTGTAAAAAATTTATTCCTGTGACTACGATGTGTAAGTATCTGCTCTTATCTTAAGAAAAGATCCTTTTGAAGTAAGTGGCTCAGTTGGCCTGTGCCAACGCTTGTGTTACTAACCCAGAAGAAAGGCCTGCTGAATACAGGACACAGCTTTGTGTCATCTGTATCACTCTGAATCATAAAAGCAGCAAGAGAAAAAACAGAAGGGAAGCCAAGTGCTTAACACTGGACAGCGACTTTCTTTACATCTCTTCTACTTTCTAATTAACGATAAAGAAACGACGAAGTAACAGCAGCGTGTGGTAGGAGCCTTTCCCACAGAGATAAACATCCAAAAATAAAGAAAATGTATGGGGGTTCAATGAATAAAAGTAATGCTTTGCCTGCAATTCTGGTTTCTTGCTTTATAGGGTTATTTGTGAAAGCAGACATGATTCAGGAATAATTTTGGGAGGATAGATAAGACCAATTTGAAATATACATAACTTCAGCACAAACAGCAGAAAATTAGTTAAATATCTCTTTCTGCCCATTTGCATTTTATTCATTATAAAACAAGTAAACAACACTCTAGATGAAAGTCCAAGAAACCTCTTTATAGTTTTCTAAAAATCAGGGATTTGGAAGTTATCTGTATGCACTCTTTTTTTGGTGGCTTGTTTTCTTTTTTTAACCTTCAAGTTTCTTCTATCTTCAGTCTACAGGGAAGTGAGATCCTTCAGCTTCTTCCAAAAGAGGTTTGTGCATTGGAACAGACACTGTGCATCCCTGCTTCAATCCCTAAAGATAGTGGTAACTGTTTGCACAAAACTTTAGGCAAAGAGGCTACTTTTCTAAGGAAGAAACTCAAAACACAGATCCTGGAGATGTTGTTTAATTCTGCAACATTTGAGAGTACCTGCTTAGGTTGGCAGAAGCCTTACATCACCTAACACTGAATTTTACCAAGAGGAATACAGACCAAGTAATCCTTGTTCTGAATTATCTTTCTGAAGAGTTCCTGCAGATGAAGCACACACAGAATATTATGTTACTGAATGCAGATCTAGCCATTCTGGAATTAGCACATTATTTTTAAACACTTGACATGTGATTATGCATAATGAATAAATAACTACACATTTATGATGGAGAGATGTTACAGTTTACAAAAGGAAGACATCTTTCAGCTTTCTTTCTTAAAACCCTAACATGCTTGTGCATAAACAAAGCCCTTAGCTTGCTTGGATAGACTCTCACTGAGACGTGCCCATGGTGCTAATTCAGAGCAGAAAACACTCTTATTCCAGGCCACTGCAGTGAAGTGACATTTACCTAATGCAGCTATAAATTTCCTGATAATTAGTGGGCAGCTGACAGTGATGCAATCTGACTAGTGCAGCAATGCCAGCCTCAAACTAGCTCTCCAACACCCACAAGTTAATCAGATTTAAAACCAAAAATTTCCAAAATTCTCCATAGTGCAATGGCTCAGAGACAAAGGCTGGTGCCACTGAGCTCACACCAGTTGCTGTCATCTTCTGCGTTCCAGACACTGTTACTAACATGATATAGCTCCCTTTACATGCAACAACATCTAATGACAAACCTCCCATGACTTCTCCTCTAGTGATAAGTAATCAACATTCTCCAAATTATACATAATTATGCAATAAATTTAGGTAAGGTTCACACCAATATAATAAAGGAATTTTTAGGTGTACAAAACACTATCTTAAAAAAAAAATATTGCAAAAAGTTACCTGTAAAATTTTAAAAGATTTTGAGATCCCTTAGCCAGTTTTTAAAGTTTCTTATTTAATTTGCATTTCCAGAACTAAGTAGCTGAGCAACTACTTGAAAAATCTGGCACCAAATGACATCCAATCTCTCACTTCTCATGAGATGCAGTCCCCAATATTGGTTCATTCTATCTCACTTCTATATCAAATAATTCAGTTTGACAAAATGGTATTGAAGAACTTCAGTTATTTTCTTTTTCAAACCTAATGCTGGAAAATGTTTGTATTCCAATACTTTGGAAGTATAAGACTGATTAAATAGTAGTCCAGAATGTTTTAGTACAGTAAGTTTATTTAACACTGAAAGAACTACTATGGGCATTTTAAGTAGATTCTCAGACAGAGAGAAAACACAGACCCATCCTTTAAACTACTTTCTCAAAACAATCTTTGACCTTTTAGGTGCATCATGAACGAGGCCAGTCAATCAGAGAAAACCCTGTTCTTCTCTTGGATGAACTTTTTCTTCATCATGCTGTTTTAGAAAGAAAACACCTTTCTGCATGATGGATTGGAATATTGTTCTAAAGCAAAGCTTAAGATGAAATTTCATGAGAAAGTCAATTAACACTCAGAAACTGCCCTGAAATTCTTCTTGAATGCAAAGGGCCACCCGCCCATTCTCACTGCTCAGGAAGCATCCAGCTCTCTGCTTGTTTCCTGAAGGAAGGGAAAGACAACTTGCACCAAAGCTGCAAGGATGGCACAGGAACACTTCCCACCTTCACCAACGCTCCCATCTCTCTGGTGTTCATCAGACTTACTCCTCTGAGATGCAGGATCACAGTCACAGTTTCCCAACTGCACTTCCCTTTTGGTTTTGTTCACTGTTTCCTTTTTGACCCATCAAGCTCACCAAGCTGCAATTAAGAGGTCTGGCTCTACCTGGAGGCCGGTAGAGTGGAGTACTACAGGGGCTGTCTTAGGACCTTTTCTCTGTCATGTCTTCATCCCTGACTTGGAAGGGGTAACTGAATGCACTTTCTTCACAACTACGGATGAACCAAACTAGGAGGATGTGTTGAAGTGTTGAAGGGCAGGGCTGCCACTCAGGGGGACTTGGAGAAACAGGTTGACAGAAACCTGGTGGAATTCCACACAGTGCAAGTCTTGCACCTTACGAGGAAGAGCCCCATGCAGCAATACCAGCTCCTGCACCACACCTGCTAAGGGTGCAAAAAGCAAAGGTGCCTCAAACACACTCTACTGCTTTAATAAATGCTCTGACAGTGGATGTGTTTCCTCTCTGGATCAACGGTATCGTCACATGAACACAAATCTGACAAGAAAGTAACTGCTACGATGAGCATGAATTTTAATAGGCCAACCTAACCCCTGCACACATCATACAAAGACCAACAAAGTCAGGGCATGTTTATCCACATACTCAGCTTTTTAGTTCATCCACTAATTTTAGCCTATGCTGATCTGTAAAAATAAAAAACCTGCAGAATTTTAAAAACCCAAACAACACTAGGCTGAAATAATAATTTTTGTTTGACTTCCTAGTTAATACGAGTGTCAGAGCATCTAGGTCCTACCAATGTGTGTTCAAAATCTGTCTTCAGTTACATGCCAAACACTAGATAGGAACTTTCTGACCTCTCTTTGATTTAGAACTCGGTTGCAAGCATTACTGTTTGCCATTCTTTTTCCTTATTAAAAAGGGCAGTGTGGAAGAAAGATTATTAAAGATATCAAACAAACACCAAACCTCATGTGAATGGACTGTTGGAAAATAAAGTACAATTTAATGACGTGAGAAATTAGATGAAACTGTCAAGTTTAAAGAATCTTAAAATGGTTAACAGGTCAAAACATAAAAACTTCTTTATGTATAGAGTGAATATAAAGGGAACATGGTAAGTATCTGCCAAGGGTTAATTGCAACCCTGCATGAAAAGCAGTTAACAAGTGAGAGTTAGAACACCCAGGAGGAAAAGAAAAATTTTTCCAGTGCCATGAGAAATAAACAACAAGGGGGAAATATTTCCTTTGGCCACTGTTACCTCCTCTCCAAAAGCTCAGAGGAGCAGTGGGAATGCCAAGGCCTGGTTTGCTCTTGACTCCCTCTGAAACATTTGTCTTCATTACCACTCTTTTTAATCAGGGCTCCTTCATGAGTGTTTCTGCTCAGCCCCCAAGGGGCAACTCTCGGCTGCGATAAATCAGCATCCATACCGCAAGTCACTAATCAGCACTCTCAGGGAAAGAATAACAGTGAAGTGCAGACCACTAAAGGCTTGGAGAAACCTGAAGGCTTCATGGCCTCAAGGAAGAATGGCCTACATAAAAATAATAAGCCAGTGAACCATCACTACCTTCTAGGCTTAGCAGGACTTGCATTTGGAGAAATTATTTAAAAGCCTCTTGCACACAAATTGTTCTCACTGTCTAAAGGGCACTTTATTGGTAAAGAGGAAACGCGCCATCACCCTTGAGCTTGGTTCAACTAGTTCAGTGTATTTCACTTCTACCAGAAAGCATTCAAGGAAACAAACTTGGTAATGGACACCTAGTGCTGCTGTCCTACAATTCTGGAGAGAAAGATCAGTATATAATGAAATCAAATTAAGAGGAAGGGGAAATTGAAAAGACACAGTCCTATGACCCTGCCTATATTGTTGCATTGGAAGACGAAAACATTTTGTCTGTTTCTTTAAAAGGTTATTTTTAAACACAACTAAACAGATGTCATCTGAAAAGGAATATATCTGCATAGGTTATCTATACTCATGACAATCTCCCTGCATCTGATCCTTTGAAAACCACTTGTGGGGAACGGTCACACCACTGCATGATGTTCCAACTGCAGAAGCAATTAATATTTCAAAAGTCATTATTATTCCTTAAAATTGTCCAAATTCCGAAGTCTGCGTCAATGCTTGCCAAACACATCACAGAAAAAAAAGCTGAATGCACACCCAAAACCTTCCTGCTTTTCCCAAGTAGCTGGGATGCCAGTACCACTATGAAATAACTGTGAGCTGTAAAAAACTTACTGAGTATTGGCATCCAAATTAGCAAACTAAGCATCCTCCCATCCAATAGCTATTAAACAAAAATCACAGAGCAAGCCTTTCCAAAACCACAATTGCAGCCATCCACAATTTCTTCCCTGTTAAGACTCATCTCTATGGTACCTGGAAACCTGGCCCACGAAGATAAAGCAATTATGGCCATACATGGAAAGATCACAGAAAGAGAAGAATCTTCCACCGTTCCTACTTCCAAATTCCAGGAAGGTCCAGGAACTCTATCCATCCAGGGAACAAACTCTAGCGCTGAAATGGAGCATTACTGCAGAAAAACCTTCTACAGTCTTCAACCAACAAACCAGAATTATTTACTGTTTTGCCTACTTTTTTTCCCCTTGAAGTTTTGGGCTATTTGAACTGCAGAACAGATTCAGTTACAGCTTCAACACTTTGAAAGCATCCCATTAACAGAGGGTCCTTGTCAGGTTTTAACTGGCTTCCTCAGGACCTGTATTGCTTTGAACCCAACCTCTGCCAAACTATTCCATAAAGCCCAGAGAGCATCACTGGGACACAGCAGCTTCTGAGCAAAGCTTTAACCCTGAACACCAAACAGAGGGGAAGGAAAAAGTTACAACCTTCGCTATTAATTCATCATGAAGGGTTCTAGGCTCACACCCAAGATTATTACACTTCAAGGGGTTACCTTGACCAACATAAAAACATTTACTACTTCACATTAATCAAAACACAAGTAAATAATCTCCTAATTACACTTATTAATTAACATGTATTTGAATTTAGATGTTATCCAAGTAGCTAATTTCAGACTGTTAAAAGCAGCATGCAGTATTCAGTGTAGGAAGACACAATCTCCTCAAAAGTCAAATCTCTTGAGTGCTATAAATAGGTGGTTCGGTAGAGACGGGTTAAATTAGAGGAGCTGCTAAACCAGAGCATGGAATGTAACAAAAATATTCTCTACATCAATCGTTCCCCTTTACTTCAAAGAATTCAATATACTTCAGTGTTCCTTTCCCAAAGATGAAAATTGTCATTTAAGTTGTCTGGTCCCACTCCACTTAAATGATCCTTTAATTTCCTTTCTTATTTCTAAGCCCTCAGGTGGCTAGTGCAATGCTATCTGGCCTCAGCTGCATGTAAAGTTCACAGCTCCTTGCCTGATCTCATGATCCTCTCTCAAAACAGCACTTTCAGAAGCGTTTCCTGTCTAGCTCTGCCTTGCGTGATGTGCTCCCTGGCTGAATCAGCTGCCAGACTAAATCCCTTTCGTGGAAAGCCATAGGAAACTCGCCATGGCCCCTTGCCCCTCCACCTAGGGCCTGACATCCAGAACTGACTTAGGAAGTACTATAATGGTTACCAAATTTTTGGGAATTGCCTTAACTTTTCTGAGCTAAATGTATGTTTAGTACAGGCAGGATCCACTGCCACCACTTGACCTTACGGCTGCCTTCGAGTTGCTGATTTTTCTACTTTTTTTTTCCCCTCTTGAAAAAACAAGAAAACTTTTACCAGATAACACATGATGTAAATGCAAAATTATGTTGTGAAATGACTGCAAACATGCTGTTTTCCAGATGTTTGACGAGACAGTAAAGCAACAGCACAAAGAAGGGTCAACAGTTTCCGTCAGAGACTCTGCTGGGTTCCACATGAAAACAACCCCAAACCCCAACATTCAGATCTCATAAATTCAGGGGACTCTGTGCAGCTGTCAATATATTTCAGCTTCAGAAATAAAATGCAAGGTTCCTCTGCCATCTGCCAAATTTCACTCCATCTATAGGTGGTTAAAAGAAATTCGACTGGTAACATTCTATGAATTCCCTAAAACCAGTATTACCCTCAAAGGAGAGAGACTGCCCAGAACTCGCTGCTCCTGGTAAAAGGTATCTGAAATACGTAGGGCTGCATCCTCTGCTTGCTGAGGAACACAAATCTTCCCTGAACTGCATGAAAAAAAAACTTTGCAGGAGAAAATGATCAAAAAAGAACTGGAAGAAGAGATGAAAGAAAACAGTAGCTGCCAGGCACTTCCCCTTATCCTCACCATGCCAGGAATGACCAATACTATTGCCACAAGGAGTACCACCAGTGTTTCTTTTTCATCATCTAATCCCCCCCAGCTGGTGTCAGAAGGACAGACAGATCACCCTGTTGATCAGGAATGCTGCTACCAGCACTGGGCCCCAGGAAGCTGCAGAGAAGTGGACATCTTTGCATGAATCCATCAAGATTGGCAGGGCTGGAATTTCATTTCTTTTCAACTCCACTTCCTCTCTCAGGACACAAATCTGTCCTTGACCATCAGGAGCAGCAATTACAAGACTATTCTTGTCCTTTTCTTCAATCCCCTTTTCCACACAGGCAATTCTTGCTGAGTACATTACTGGTGATGGGCTGGGTGATACTTTTTACAGAAACTGGATGAATTAATCTTGAATTGCTGCTGTTTCTACATAGGAAAACATCAACCATAATTTACAGGCAGCTCTGCCAAAATGGGAACTATGGCTTTAGACCCACTCAGTTGTTAGCGTGTGATCTACTCCATGCAGGATCACTTCAAATGCCTTTTAAAGACATGTGGCTTAGTCCTACCCTGTGATGTTTACAAACTCGCCTGCAGCTTCTCCACTCAGCCAAGGGGAGCACAGTCAGGCTCCTGCACTGAGCCCAGCACGGGCAGGAATCACTCACATCCTGTATCCATGAGGTTCTGGATGCAAGAAAAGGCATCCCACAAAGATATTCTACACAAGGACATTGACCAGCATGGTTCTAATGAATTATGGTATGTCTTGATGTCAAAACTTCATCACCAAAAACATTTTAACATCAAGCAGAGCACATATCTGTGGTGCTTCTCCAAAACTGCTTGTTCTGTTCCAGTTGCACAAATTGATTCCCCCACAGACAAACCCCAAAGCCTACAATGAATTAATTCACTGTATTCAGCAGCAAGTAATAGCCAGTAGTTGGCAGCATGGTCCCTCTACCTCACATGCCTTGGGGAAATCTCCCCTGGCTGGCAGAAAACTGGTATGCTGAGAACATTTTTGTTCTCCATCTCTGCAGTAATCATGATAAAAAGTTAGCGTGCTTTGCCTGTCTCACAGTGGTAGCAGGATACTCTTCTTCCAGGAAAGGCTGACAGAAAAGATGAGCTGGATCTCCCTGTGTTACTGACTCAATAAAATTCCTGGCTTGCCTTTTCCTGCATTGTTACAGCATTAAAATATTGCATGAACTGAAATATATAATTTTATTTACAGTGAAGGAAATAATTCATTTGGTTGTGAAAGAGTTAATAAGGAAGAAAATCACACACAGTGCGTGTTAAAGGTTAGAGGAATAATCAGTCATTTGAAAAACACTACATAAACATTTTTCCGGATGCAATTTTCAGTCCAAGGATACATTTCCCAGTAGAAATCAGCAGCTAAAAAGGAAATCATTTAGTCTCCATAAGTGCCAAATTGTATCCTGATTTTTCCTGGTCTGGCTCGACTTTCAAAACTAGTGGTTCAACTTCTGCAATCTTTCACCCGATGACTATATAAACACATCCTTATAAGACAGACATAATCCTTGGGTGGGCCAATTTATGTTGGATTATGAAAATACTTAAAGTACAGAATCGTATAATGACTGTTGTCCTTTGGTTTTCACTAAAGGAGAAAAAAAACCCCTGCTAATACAGACAGTCTACACTGTTTCAAAAGGCATTCTGTGACACCCTTCTTTTGCAACTGTGTCAACATCTTTTGAAAGTAATTAGGTACCACTAAATTTATTATTTAGTTATCACAAGCTCTATTTTAATGACACCTAATGTGACATCCATCTATGCTGAGCTTTCACATGCAAGGGGAAACAAAAAAATAAAGATCTCTGGCAAATTGTCTGCATATCAACGTGGTGAGTTACCGCACAGCGCGAGCCCACGCTGCACCGCACGATTGGAGTGAATTAAGTTGTTAGGCACACCAGCCAGAAAAACAATTCTCACTCTCAGAAATGCTTTGGCTACTCTCTGTTTGGTTAAAGGTTATATAAATAGTAGCTTTAAGAAGGATAAAACAATCTCCATGCAAAGCAAACAAATTCATTTGTAATTTATTGCTGTCCCATCCACATATACACATATCCATGCATAAATGTATACTTTCAAAAAATTATCTGTTCCTGCACATGTATCTTTTCAGCAATGTAACTAAGAAACAATGGAAACTTTTATCCTTTGTGGAAAGGTAAATTCTGTTTTTTCACTTCCCTTCTGAAACTCTAGAGTTTTTACAGGCAGCAACAAAAGTCAGCATGCTAAAGCCAACAGAATCCCATCTTTGACACTTCCCATGTGGTAGAAGAGAACTTTCCTTTTCCTCCAATGTATAAAGTTATGTGAAAGAAGACATTTTTTTTCTAGTCTATAGGGAGTAAAGAATAAATTATAGTGATAAGATCTGGAAAAGTTTGGTTGGAAGTTAAGAGATTTTCACATCTGTGTCTACACATCCATGTCTTGGGAATAATGTATCTCGAGTACCAGTCACATAAAAATGCGAGAAATGGTTCCTCTCCCAAACGTAGCAAAACCATTAATTGTACTTATGTCTACACTTTGACTAGTAGCTTACAATAGTGATCTGAGCTCACAAGCTAAAATGTTTTCCCCTTCTTAAAAATACTATTTAACGTGCATGCATTAAAAAATCCCATAAATAGTAACGTATCCGCAACTTAATGCACCATGACATTATTCCCTCTTTGAGCTTGGATAAGGTAATTTTTTCATGCTGTTCAAACAGAAACTGAGTGGTGCTGCACGGAACCTGCACATAAGACCAGGATGAGCCAAATTAATATCCCTTCAAAGTCAACAAGTATCTTTCCTTCAGTTTCTCAGGGCTTGGAATTTGCCACCACTCCTCTTCCAGGCAGATTCTCACATTGTGTCATGAACAATAGTCCAGTGTCAGGTCAATGACATCTGAGAAATCACTCCTCATTTAAAGTGGTAATGGTAAAGCCTTTCATAAACCTCATACAGACCTTGTGCACTGCATTTGCATGCACCACACAAGAGGAATACAAGAAACTGTGCTGTTTGTAGTGCTTTCTGAAAGCTTTTTGCATCACCTCAAGATTAAAAAATGGCTGGCAAAAAAGATGTGCAGCCTAACTTTTGTATTAACCTGGTCTTTTATAATAGAGCTACTCAGGTAACATAAACACAAGGTATGTGTTAACATACAATTCCACAGTTTTACTCACATGAGTAATTTAAGCCATTAAGACTCTTAACACTTTTCTCTGGCTGCCTAGGACAATTTACAATCTGTTTCAAATGAAGATAACATGGGTTAGTCCCTAATACACAGAAAAGATAATTTTAAAAGAATCACATTCCACAAACCAGTGAAGAGTAACCCCATAAAACACACACCAAGGTTCTCTAACCACGAGGACTTAAGTGCCATTTGGTGGAAGTATCTCTGATGCTTTCTTTATCCTGCTGACAGGACAAAGCATTTAAACAGACCCAACAGGGCAGAATTGTACCAGACTCATCAAGAGAGCTCCAGCACCACTTTGAACCACAAAAGAAAAGATTTTGTTTAAAATCAAGAATTTCTGGTTGACATATTTTGCGTTCCTTTCTGATTTAAAACACCCTGCTATGAAAGCTACCATTATTTAAAAGTGAAGAAAGAAAAGGGAATTTGCCCCATTTCTCCCCACTCTACTATTGTCCCCTGTATCTGTTTCCAGGAAGCCATATTCATTAGGGTTAATCTGCCTACTAAATGAATAAACAAAGGATTTCTCTGTCACTGAGGGGCCAGGTGAGCCGATATCATCTTCTAACACAGAAAATCATCCGCACAAATACAGCGCAGGAAATTACCTGCTGCAATCCCACACCTGGGATCATTTGGCAAGTAGCTCCGAAATGTTGAGTAGATGACTGAAATCAAACTAATCATTTATTTTTTTTTCATGCAGATCTTTTATTGGCAGAAAAAAAAAGGCCTTTCTAAAAATGTGATGCAAAAAAGGTCTCAAATTACTAGAAGTTCCTGGTATTTCAGAAAATTTCCTCATATGAAAATGTTAAATGGCTTTGTACAATTAAATTCTACTGCTTATTTACTAAAGACAATGACCTCTGGCTGTCTCCAGCCATGGCCACACTGCTGCAAACTGCAAAAACATAGAAGTTTACAAGTTGTCGTCACAAGAATCTAATGAAAGGTTCAGAAAAAATGATCTAATCGAGCTGCAAGAAATACTGACATAAATACAGCACCTCATATGATAACATAAATACAGGCACGTAACTCCTGGCACAGCCCTAACTCGAAAAGGTGTTAGTTATCAAATTTCTGGTAGACAACAAGAGCTTCAGAAATGTTCTGCGTGTGTTGAGTGTTGACACCTGAAGGATGAGTTTCCTCTGTAGAAACAAATACTGAGAGTTTTTATGAGTATGAAGAGAGGCTGGGGTAATTACTGACAAAAATGAAGATGAGACAGGAACAACAACTCAAATGCATAAATGCAGGTGTGTGAACCTCGGTCGAAGAGAAGTCAACACAGAGATTGAAATATATGAGAACTGCTGTGAGAAAAGAGGGAGATGAGCTCTGCAGCAGCCACAGTGACCTATGCAGACACAGGATAATTCTGAGGATCAAGGAAAAAAGAATGGGAAAGGTTACAGAACATGAGAACAGAAAGAAGTCACACCTGGATAGAAAACCAAAGGCAATGCTGTGGAGGAAGAAAGGGCAGGGTTTGAAGCTGGCCTGGATGAACAGTGCTCCCAAAACCACTCAGCAAAAGGCTCCCTTCCCTCCTGCAAACAGGGATTCTTTTTGATGTTCCTTATACAGCGAGCAAGAAGAGATAAATTAAAATTGAGAACCTAGAGAGGTCTTTGATCCTATTGCCTGGAAATATGTATAAGAATATTTTCTCCAGACGTACTTTCGCTATATATGGAAACCAAATGCTGACTAATCATATAAACCTTATGGTGCCTAAGCACAGCTGTAATCTGCAGCAGAACACTGTCACAACAGCAAAGGAAAATGTGGAAAACTAAGACGTTAGCTGTGGTGCTGAGAAAGAGGAGAAAATGGTGATCAAAGGCACTGGAGGCCAGATTAGACAGGAGGGAGAGTTTCTAGCTGGTTAGCTTTCAAGATACAAGTGACATATTTATGACTTATTCTTGTATTACTGAACCTTAAGAGTCCAAGTAATTATTATCCATTTTCCAAGTTTATGAAAAAGTATTCTATAAGAGACCTGCTGACTCAGGACAACAGAACAGGAGACAAGAGCCTGAATTTTAGTTTATTGGTTTACAGCCAGCACCAGCTGGCAGTGAGAGTGCCATAGAGCGCTGTTCATTGAGACAGGCTGTGCCTCTTGGTCAGGAACAGACAGAGCTGCCAGGGGAGGTGAGAGCTGTAACCTGCTCCCTGTGCCTGAGGTTGGAGGCACACACTGGGATGGGATGTGGACAGAAGCACATAGGTGGCACCAACACCTGTGGGGGACAACACAGCTCTGCAGTGTTGGGGACAGCCCTGGGCTTCACTGCTCCAGTGTGCCTGGGGAACACAGGGACTTGTGTTTCTATGGGTACTTCACATCTGCTGAAATTGCACCATGATCAGGGAGAAAATGAACTATTTTCCCTTTAAAAGGACAAAACATATGGAATTTCTACAGTCTTAAAGGAATTTCAACTTCTGGGAACAGGATGATACCAATCCCAAAACATCAAGATTGAACCTCTTGGAATATTTTTTTAAAACTTGTTTTCTTGGCTGCTAAGGCTTTGTGCTGGTGCTTTTATGTTAGCAGAACCTTGTGGAAATCCACAAACCCCTTTCACTAATAACTAAACATTAGGAGAGAATATCCTATCAATAAATCTACTTAAAAATGGGATTAGTATTTCTGAGTAAATCAGCCTCAAGATAAAAACTCTACAATGCTATTTTATATTTAAATCACTATTTTCTGATATTTTTTAAAAATCAAATTATACTCCTTTAAGATACTTCGTTGTAACATGTATGATGTGACCACAGCACTTAGGGACATGTCTCTTCTGCATGTGTGAAAACCCAGTAGTCTTCTCACAATGTGGTTTGGAAGTCCATGTTATCTTGGATCATCTGAGGAACATCTCACCAAGCTGCCACAAGCATGTGACCACCTTACACTCACTTTCCTGTGACATAATAAAGATATCACCTAAAGAACAGATGACTAATGCAGAGAATAGTTGTTCACTGTGAAATATGACAGTATTATCAGCATTTTATTACTGGAGCTCATCATTTACTGAATCTTCAGTACAAGCAATGGGAGAAATATGAACTTGAACAGCATTGGCTCTTGCTTTTCACTTCTCTTAAAGTGCTCATCAGTATGGCATAGCTAATTAATGCTTTCAATAGGTGTTAAAAACTCCTACACTGTAATGCAGTAAATGCATTATGAGCAGGCAAAGGCAAGTGGCTACAGTTTAGAAGCACAAAGGTGAGATAATGGCCTTCCACATCACTGAACTGTCAACCTCATTTAGCACAAAGCATGGCATCTGGAGATTTCAAATCATACAGCCGTTTAAAAATATATAGAATGTTAAATTAAATTACAAACACAGGACATGTCACCTTTTGGAGGCAGAAATGTAAAACCAAAGCATATGCTCTCCAACCATATTTGCTTCAGGATCAGCAATATTTTTGTAACCTCATTAGTTTCTTGACTTGGTTTTAAACATGGAAGGATGGATATACAAATGAGTTACAGGTTCTCCACGTGATATCCTCAATTCTAAGTCAATCTCAACTAGCAAAATAAATGAAGAGCTCTGGATTTAACTCTTCTGGTGAGGCTGGGAGGTAAAGACAATGAGGACAAATTTCTGCAAGCTGTTAGGGATGAAAGTTACTCTGTTTCAAGCTCTGAATCTGAGGCATGTGAAAGCATCTAACTTTCAAATCTGTGTTTATGAACAAATCCTGTGGCCTCTACGTGTGCCCAGCTCCCACTGACAGCCCTGGCAGCCCCATATGGTGAGCACACAGAAACAGGCCGAGGCTCAGCTGCCCAGATGAAGGGCTGATCACTCAGCCCCATGGGTGCCACCCTGTGGGTGGCATGGCCAGGGCCAAGGACAAGGTGACAAACCCAGCTCCCCAGCATCACCCAGGTTCATCCCCAAGATGCTTTGGCTCTTCTGCCCCTCAAGAGCCCAGTCCCCAGCCCCCTCCTCACCTGGGCCACAGGCTGCTCCCCCTCTGCCATATCACGGTATTCCAGTCACAGTACAGCCCTTCAGAGCATGCATTCAGCACTTCATGGCATGCACAATCTTTCATTGAAGTGTTATTAAAAGGCTATAACTAGGCCAATAAAGCTGAATTTTATTTGTCCACTCACAGCAATGGGGAAGTGGTGCCTGATGATGATATTAAGCAAAATATTATACCCACAATTCAAATTCTTTTCCAGCTATCCACTATACAAGCAGATCCATTAAAAGTTGCTGATTTAACATATAGGAGGGGAGTGCTGAGAACTAGTCATGGCAGGGTAGTACATCAGGTAGAGCTGCTGCTCCTCTACCCTCCCCTCCCACCAAAAAGGATTTTATAGCATAAAGAATATTTGATACTGCCTAAAAATAAAGAATAGTCTTACTGAGCCCTGATCCAAAGCATCTTTAAGCATATGGTTGCACATTCTCCTGAGGATCTGCTTCAATAAGGATGATTCTCTTTTTTCCCAGGTACTATAAGAATAGCACAAAACAACTACAGGATAATTTTGGTTTTTGCAAGCCAGATTCTCAAAGTTTCAGTCACATGTTTCCTTGCAGAGAAAGGAAAAGGCATCAGCAAAACTCTGAAATAATATCATGAAATAGTGAAGCTCTGCATGCAGTTGAGCTTATCGGGCATGAAAGTTTAAACTTTGCTTTCAACCTCAGTTTTCCAAACACGCTGTCAGTCACTATAATACAGTTAAAAATAAGAGAAAGCAAAGATGAAATGTAAATGATTTAAATGCATGCATATGTTCTCTTGTAAAATGCATAATGCATCTGCAAGACTTTTTCCTCATATTTTGGACACAAATCAAGGGGGAAATGGTTTGCTTGTGATATAGTGAATTTTTAATCTAACTTCAGTGGTAAAATGTACTTCTGTGTGTTTCACTGTATACTGTTTGTCCCTGCTGTTTTGGTTTTGTTTGAGTTTGTTGGGATTTTTTTGGTTTTTTTTTAATCTTCAATACAAACACCAAAACTAAAAGACTCCCACAAGAGTATTTCTTCTCTTCTCCAAAATCTTTCATGCCAACTTTCTGTTTGTTAAAAAAAAATCCTGTGACAACACAAACAACCCTGTACATGATCTATGGTCAATTACTATATTTGACATTCAATCACAAAGTAGTTTAGAGAATGTTATGCTTACTTTTAAAATACATTTTCAGTGAGGGTCAAACAGTATAGCACCCACTGATTTGCTTTGCATTTATGCTGTAAACAATATAGGTGAAAGTCTGAAGAGGTACTTTTTCAATTAATATATATTCAGTTAATGGAAATTGTTCTGGTAGCAAAGCACCACACCAAGATAACTTACTACAACAGTAGCTTCTACTGCTTTATTGTATTTAGGCAAAAATCCATGTGCTGTAGTTCCAGGGGCCTCCTTTCCTGCAGTTTTAGTCAGGACTTTTGTAGGGTCCTAATATTCAAAAACCCTACAAATTACAGAGTTTCCAGCTCCTGTGCTGCAGGTCTAATACTAATGGCCCCTTAACTTGGAGCAAAGGAAAAGTAACACAGGAGACAATGACAGAGCCAGTTACCAAAATCAGTGCTCAAACCCAAGCAGCTACTCACAAGCAAGCTTTTGGCCTCTGTGCCAAAGCCTAGCAAATTCTATGAATTATCCAGAAATACAGGTGGGTTGTACACAGCCAGGGCCAGCTGCAGCTGGGACAAAAGCCCAGGCAAGAGAGCGTGTGGAGGTCCCACTGTCTGCAAGCAGATGTGAGCTCAAGGGAAAGCAGCTGTGCTGGATGCCCCGATGGGTATTTCTCCACAGCACACCCGGCACAAGAGGCACAAATGGTTGCCCGCTGTTGCTGGAGGGAAATATCATGCAAAAGAGACTTGGCAAGCCTGGGATTTCAGAAGAGGAGGGTCTGCACCCCACTTGACCTGGGGATGTGGGATCTTCGATAGGACTATTACAATCACAGAGCTTATAAAATATATTTGGAAAGACTTTTGTGTTGGTTTTGGGATAGCACACAGAGGCCCCAGGAATCCACTCTGAGGCCTTAAATCTGTGGCCAAACTCCAGCAAAAACCATATGTTAGTTGTATTGCCACCTTTTTCTTTTCCCATTTTAAAGGACCACGCCCTGTGCAGTGAAGGAAAGGCAGCCTCAGGGCGAGAGAGAGGCTCATATACCACTTCTCTTATCTGGAGAAATCCTGTGCTAACGATGTGAATAATCCCAAGCCTGTTTTCTGTCATTTACTGACTGTGACCTGCTTGTTTTCACCTTTACAAGGGGAATAGCACTGGGGAGGTTTATGTACACAAAGTACTGGGCTTTACGTGCTGCCTCTAAGACTCCATGTTGTGTTTGGAGGGAGGTGAGCCCCAGGCAGGCTGCCCCCAGCAGCAGCCCAGACCCCGAGAGATCTCCTATCTGCATAGCCCCCCTAGCTGGAGGCACTGCCACCCATTCTGCCCTTGCAGGAGAACAGGCCGAGGACTATGGTGACAAACAGGGGCTCCTTTCACCCCATGTTCCCCATCCCAGCTGCTCTCAGCAGCCACCACTTGTTGGCACCAGCTTTGGATTTTCGTAGCACTCCACCCATAACTAGAATACTAACCAGCACCCAATTTAGCTTTGGTTCTAATAAAAAGTGAAAGTTAAAAGTGGCACAAGCAGCAGATAAAGGTCTATTAAAAACTGGCTGGGATCATGCCAGGGATGAAGGCCAAGGCAAGGGGAGGAGCCAAGACAACTGCAAAGCAATGGGTATTTCACAGTACTGGATAATTAAGAAACCCAAAATATTTTCCATCTGTTTTTTTACCCCTTATGTCACCGAGACAATAAAACATATACAAGTACCAACAGGCTGTGTTTCAACTTCGATACCAGGATTTCTTTCCAGAAGAGAACATCCTTACTTCAGCAAGGAGAAGCCAGGGTGAGGAGGTTGTGATTATAACACCCTCAAAGTATATATATATATAGTATATAGCTAAACCCACACTTCTGCTCACTCATCCATATTACAGCCTAATGAACAATAGGTAAAACCTGCCCATTTTGGATTAACAATGGTGAAAATAGGTGAATATGCTGGCATTGCATTAAGAAAAAACACTGAGGACTGGTGCTCTTGTTTAAAGCTACTTCAGTAATGATCCAGACGTAGTCTGTGTAGAAGTTTATGTGTAGGTCTTTCCACCAGGAGCAGGGGGTTGGACCAGGCATTAAGCCTGCAGAAACTTCTAAAAGAACGAGTTTTTGTGGCTATGCAAATAGTGTCCAGTATTTCATTATTACATAGTAAAGTATTCTTCATTAAACTACATACTATCTGTGGTGTGAGGAAATACAAGTGAGAAGAAAATTAGATTCATATGGAAGTCGTTTCTGGCAATGCACTGGTGGCCACCCCACAACTGCACAGCCAAGAGCTTAAGGGCTGCACAGTGAAACAGCAGCTTATCAACTCCATCCTCAGTTTCTCCTTCATTTTTGTGCAGTGTTTAATTCAAAACACAGCACTATGATCTCACTACTTGGAAAAAAGCAAAAATCACAAACAAGCCACCATGTTTGGTTTTAAAAGCTCTTTTTTGCCATCTAATTAAGAGGGGAATTAAAAAAACCTAGAATTCACAGTGAAGCCAGTAGACAGTGCTTTAGCAGCTGCCACACCACTTCCGACTGTCTTTGAAAAACCTAACCCAAAAAAATTCTTGGACACTGCTTCATTGCCAGTTTTATACACACAGATTTAGTTGCTCTAGAGAGGCCATCACAACCTCTAGTATTGAGGTAGTTGTGCTCTAGGGACATGGACATCAAGCCTCTCTATTTTACAGGCAGGAGGAAGATGAAAGGAAAGAGTCTCCAGAGTCCTAAGGACCAGGCTGATGTTCTAGAATAGTTCCTGAAAGGAGGGGGGACAATCTGGAGGATCTTAAGAGGACCAGAACCAACAAGCAATCCTGATGGTTATAAACCTAGCCTCTGACAGAGACGACAGTCTAAAGTGGGCGAAATACACTTGAAACAAGAAATAAAGAAGCATATTTAGAGGTTTTTCAAAGCAAATGTGAAAAACAGTGAGCAAATACTTTGAAGACTAGCCTAATTTAGTGAAATCATTCAGTAAAAATGTCTCTTTATAATACGCTGAAAAACTGTTTCTAAATGAAAGCATTCCTGGAAACAATACTGACCCTAAAATTAATTTGCAGACGGATGTTCAAATACTCTTAACTTGCATATCTAATACCATTTTAAGAACATTTCAAACAGTCTAGACTAATAGATGAGCTTAGAGTATATTACAAACTTGTAAAAACACCAAGATTTGTAAAACAATTCCTTTAAGTACCACATCAAAAGAGCAGAAATGTCAATGAACACACTTCTTTGCAAATACTGAATGGTGTGTTATTTCTGTGCAATCTACAAAAACACAAGTACAGACACTGAGGTTTCTGGATCTCTTGTAAGTTTAACAGTAGCTAGGAGCTCTTAGATCTCAAGCTATAATAAATATTGTATCCTACAGGAGCCCATCGGGAATCTCAGCTCATGTGTTGTTCCACAGAAGATTGTGGTGTCAGATATGATTAGAATCAACACTTTCCACTTCTTCAGAGCTTTAAAGCTACCTACACAGAACATCAGCAGTAAGTGTTAATGAAAGACAATTACAGGACACATACAACAATCCTATATTCAGGAAGAGTTTGTGTTAGCTACTGATGTACAAAATACCTATTGTGCATTTTGGGTTTTCTTCCCATAAATAAACATCAGGCTCAGCCTACACCATGCTGTAGCACATTGCTATTTTTTAGCTGACAATCCATTATATGAACTGAAAGTGGCTTCCCCAACTGGAAATCAGTACCTAACACTTAAGCAAGAAGACACTCCACTCTCTGTGTTAATGGACCACTGGCACATGCATCAACTGGGTTGTGTGACATGAGAAGAACTATTTGAGCAAGAGGACTGCAGCAGGGACCATGAATGTGGAGGCCTCACTGCAACTAAATTTCATACACAAAGGAAAACCTCATTATCCTGTATTTGGTTATTATGTTGGTCAGGTCACAGCCTCACTTTCATCTCGCTATGACATCAACATGGAAATCACCGGGTTTCTTGTTTGTCAGACTCTCTTGTGAACCATCACAACTCACATCAGCAAGATGAAGAAGGTGGGCATTAATCACCTTGGGGCATTAATCACCTTGAGTAACCCAAGTGGCTTAAAGTCAAATTCATGTCAACACAGCAGGGTATAGAAATTGTTGATTTTTGATTTTCAGTTGCATCTGTAAAACTAACTTACATGTTGCATGTTTTTTTTCCTTTAGCTGATACACATTTATGTGTTAAAGCACAACTACCTTACAACAGGTAAATTGCTTCAATTGCTAACAGCCTCCTCAAATACAGTACAGGCAAAGTGGGAGGAGGAACAGCAATCTCTTAGCAGGGTAACCAGCTACCCCACATTACCTATGTCATGCTGCACGGAGTGAGTTCCCATCTCCAGAACTGACAGACCAACCCACCCACAACCATCACAGAGAGGCAAAAATAAACCAGTATATAACAATTCTCCTGCCTTTCAGTCACTGTTCCCATGCTTGTCCTCTCCAGTATACTTCTCCTGCCTACCGAAAACACCCACCAGTGTTTCAAGACATTAATGCTACTCCATGTATCCCTGCAGCTGAGTCTTTTCCCAAGCCAGGCAATAGTCCAGCAGCAAGTGCCCAGTCAGTAGTGTCAGGTCATTTTAATTTCTCTTCACATCTCCATAGTCTATAGGGCATTGCTGTTTGTAGATGTAATCATGTATACTGCACTGGCATCTTGGAGCCTGCTGAAGTCAGTTCTGTCTTAAGGCTCTCTTCAAAAACCATCAGATAACATTTTCTCAAATTAGATGAAATAAATCAAGTTGAAAAAGTTCCAAGTATGAGAATGTTGTATTATACAGTTCTCACACACACACACATCTAGCAGGACAGATGAACAGGATGGGGAGAGCACAAGCACATGCAAGTGTGTGCTACTTCACTGAGAAAACAAAGAAACCCAGAGTATATCTCACACACCATTAATATCCTAGGAATAATACACAGAATGTTTTGAAAATAAGTAAAAATAATAAGTGTTTTAAATAGATATGATATTAACAGAATTGACTCAGCAGTTATTCCAGGAAAGAATCATAACATAAACTCATTTAAATTTAAGCTGACAGAACACAGAAGTTCAAAACAAACAATGCTGGGTATGCATTTTTGCTGCTACTAAACAGGTGATGCCCTCTAAGAACAGCTTGTTATATGACCATTATTAAAACTTCTCAATTGCTGTGAAGAATAGACCAAGGGCCAAATCTCTTCCTTGGCTTCAAAGCTCTGCATTATATTCGGAGGATCTGAGTGCAATCTCTATCTGCAACAACAAACTACCTTTATACCAGCCAGGTAATTACAGGTTCAGGTCAAGGACTCCAGACCATATTGATTACATCTCTTTGCAACAAGGACCCTCCAGCACTGGCCGGCTCCACTCGAGCAGGGCAGCTCAAGTATCCGTGACGCCAGGGCTCCCCGGGCCCTACCAGCGCCCGTAATGGGAAACCAGCCACTGCTCAGGCCTGTCAGTTATTGCCTGTGGCAAGAAGGACAGCCTGGGAATTCATAATGTTGGTGACTTCATCTGCCAGCTGCATTCACACATCTTTACTACCTGAATAACTGATCTCTGCTACTCCAAGGCAGCACTTTCTGGTGTACAGCGTTTGGGAATAAATATTTGATCGCGCATACAACAGAAAAGTGCTCAGATGGTTTAAGGTGTGACAGCAGAAGTGTTTATTAAATTCCAAGTGAGAGCATTGCTGGACAGTAAAAATTTGTCCCCTGGTCCCTATCTTACAGGTGTGGTGACGAACAATAAAAGATCCTTCACAGGCAGAGGGGGAGAAGGTAGGGAAGGCAACTTCCCTCCCTCCCCCACAAAGCTAATTCTTTTGTTCATTAAAGCCTCTGCAGGCAACAAGCTATCTGTCCATGACCAGCCAGTCACACACAAAAGAAAGGGAAGTACTAAATTACAAGCCAATTTTAAGTGGACATTGGTTGAAATAACCAGAAGAGAGCTTAGTATTGTCAGAGTTTCATGCTACAATAATAAACAATCTTCATTAAAAAATGATGTGTGTATCCCTAAGAAGCACAGCACATGCCAGGTCTCAGAAAAGAACATAAAGGTTCCCCCACACCACACACAACCAAAGAGGAAAAAAAATGCTCAGGATCTTTTTCTCCTACAATTCAATTTAATTAAAACCCTCCCACTCTTAACTTTTGTATTCATCCTAAGCAAGACAGCAATAGAAATCTCCTCCGAGTAGGAAAAGGCTGATAGAAATAGAGATCAGACAACTTCACTGTCAACACTTCCCTACTCTGCTGACAATGCAGCAAAATCATTACTTGTCTGATGGATAAGTGTCAAAGACCTCTTTGTTTGAGGGAATAAACAAGGCTTTTCATAAACACACACACAGATGCATGCACTTTTTTCTAACTGAGCAGGATTGAATTAGCAGCTATGCTTGAGCATACCCGAGTACCTGAACCCTTCACATTTGGTACAGTTTAAGGCAACACTTGCCCTTACAGACTCAATGCAGCTGTGTGAGCAAATTTACTGTGATCAGGAACTGCTGCAAAGCCCTTTCCCTAGAGTTTTCTATTTCTGAAAGTTCAGATATCCTAACCCTCCCACACCCTTAAATTTCTCTATTATTTAGTACTAGTAGAGTTCTATCAGGTTTGATCTTCAAGTATATAACATACATGATATGCATCATTCATTCACAGGTTATTGTATAAAAATGCAGGATGGTGCCTGGAAATACTCAATTACAAGTCCAGCCTATGCTTGTATTTTCTAGTATTAGTCTCCATCACTCTGTAGATACCCTCAAGCCAGCCAAAAATCGTATCTGAAGACAGTCCCATCAAAGAAAGGAACAGCATTCAGTGCATACAGGTAATGGGAAGTTTTCAAATCATGCCTGTAGAGGGGTTGAAATAAATACAGTTTAGCCTTTTTTGGTTTTTTTTTAGTTGCACTACAAATTTCTGTCTCAGGTATTTGATTTGGTTGTGTGAAGAACGTGACCTTCAGTTACAGCATCTCCTGCAGACAAGGCACTTATAAGGGTTTTTCCTCCATCTCTGGTGCCTAATAGCCTCAAATGTAACCTGATGTACCCACCTTTGGTAGACCCGCTGCAATCAAAGCACTGCTTTGGAAAGGACAGACAGACACACGTGTCTGCTTGCTACACACAGCAGCATTCACCACATGCACAGAGGTGGTTCTACTGCAGCATTTTTATTAAAGGCTTCCTGCTTCATACAGCTCTAAACTCAGTCTTGTCCCTTTAACATTTCTAACTGCCAATCTGGAACAGCATCTGGAATTACAGTGCATTTCATCCTTGAGGGTATATTCTCTCTGTGATGCATATAACTGTGTGCATTGAGGGACGAATGTCCAGTAGCTTTAGGTAACTACATTTTTGCAAACATTTCTTAAAGATTTCATTAAAAAAAACAAAACAACAAGAGAATAGTATGTCAGCAGAATTTTAAGTCAAACTGAAATAGGCTTTTTAAAAAAAATTTACCCAAGGAATCTTTAGAGATACTGCTATCCATTTTCAAAATGCTATTGCAAATTTTCAGGATTGATTTTCACATCTTAGAGTTCTGTACTTTTTACACTTTTGCAAATGATCTTGTGAAAAAATACTGTCATTAGTATATTGTAGTTTCACAGACATTTGAAAATAGTGATTAAAATAATTACACGGTTGTCTTAGTAACACAGCAACAGAGTTGTCACCAAAGGGGGAGAAGGAAGGAAGTTATCAAGAACAGTGGAAGAATAATGGAAGATGATAAACATGTACTTGAAATCTTTTGATAGGAAGAACAAGTGATGGAGCTAGATAAGAAGAGGCGCCACGCTGGTTCTATCTCTAAGCAACAGGCAATCAAACAGCCAGATAAGCATCTTCATAAAGTGCAACAGACTCGAATGCATGGGTCATAACTGAAGAATCACTTCCTGGTTCAGCTTAGCTAGTAAAAATTTATGACCTACTTAAAATCCTTCAAACCTAAAAATGTATTTCCCAATAAATTTGTTTTCCATAAAGACTGTAAGCCATTTAGGGCATGCCTTGGTAATAGCAGGAAATGAGAATACTTACAGTAGTGGATTGTAGCATAAAAAATGCAATGTTAGACTTGAACAGCATTTAAAGTAAAATCTTAAAGATTCAGAGCTTAACTTAATGCAATTGTCTGCACATCTCAAAGGTGGGAAAAAAATATAAAATACTTTTCTTCCTTTTGCTGGGCTCTGTTACAAGAATAGCATGAGGTCTCAAACAGTGCATGATTTCTCTTCCTTTACTCTGGAACAGAATTCACACCTGTGTACCCTCACACAACATCTGGTGTATCTACCCTAAATTTGGACAAATAATTTCTGCATGGGAAAGGATGGGGATCAGGCAATATGAAAACTGAAAATAGATGGTCAAGCCACTCAGTCAAAAATCAATTCAAATCCATACTGTCTGGCAGTGAAGTTAAATAAAATACTGCTATCAGCATGTCCCTAACAAAATCCATGTATTGTTTATGAGAAACTTATGAGGTGTTTTAACAAACCTGAGTCACTGCTGTACAGTAAATATATTCTCAGTGTCATAACAATGTATACTATTGACTGTGGCAATTTTAATATGAACACACATGTTAAAGGCATTACCAATAGAGCTTCATCTCATTCACATGAGCCATTTCATACATTCATATGAAGCATTTAATATTAAAGCCTCATCCACACTACTGGAAAGGTTGTTTATCACCAAGGAGGTATAGTCCTATGCGGTTTGTTGTTTCTATTGTTGATGGAATAACACAGTTTTACAAAGTGTAATGGTTACAGAATGGTTCTGTTTCAGAACTAATACATATCCCTGCTACAGGTAATAGAACTGCTCTGTTCATACATGGCAGGGAGAAAACCAACCCTGACAACCCAGATATCTGTATCAGCTGGTAGTGGAGAACAGCCACGTCATTAATCACTTGGCATCTGAAGTGTCAGATACACAGACAGAAGCACTCCTATGATTTAAGCTTGCAACCTTCAAGGAACAATAGGCATATATGAATTAGTCCAAAAAGCCATAACTGTTGCATTCATGTTTTCTTCCGTAACAAATAATTATTTTCACAATTACTTTGTCATGTACTAAATGAAATAAATGTCCCTTTAAATAATCAGAATCAGATGTTTGTCTAAGCTCAACGTGACTTAATTTAACAAGTTTTAAATATTTGAAAATGAAATTGATAATGAAAATTCTCCATGCCCGAAGCAAACGTAGTTATTATCGAACTCAGTTATAAACACATCCAAGAAATACCCTGTAATACCCAAATAAATTAATTTGGCAAACCAAGCAATATCTTGGACTCAGAATTTATATCAATAGCAAATGAAGTCTGGAAGAGGAGCTTTTTTTTTAACTCTCTTTAAAACAACCTTCAGAAACCAGTTTCTGCATGTGCTACAGTCTCTTTTTACAGTTTAACCTCAATCCAATCAGCAGTCTCCAGGGATTTTCAAATCGCTAAAGATTAAAATCCTCTCCAATTTGACTGTTTGACTAATGCTACGTGTTTAATAATTCTACTTGTGAGAGATTTTATTTGACAAAATCCTGCTGCGTGGACCCTTCAGATGCTATACAGCTGTACTAGAACACAAAGCTCTGCTGTCTTTGTTTCTTTATGCAGACTATAACCCACCACTGGGCAAAAAAAAACTTTATAGTACATATATTACTATGTTGATATTAACATAACCACTGTAGTATTAAATTTACAGACTCCTTTAGAGCAAAGCAGTGAAAATGTGCCTATTACACAAACATGAGATAAACTGTCCTGTTGTCTTGACTGTTCACAGGAAATAACTGTATTTATGATTACATTTCAATGAAAGCTATTTTATAAATGAGATGGAACTGTAATATTCTACGCTTTAGGCATTCATTAATGAAAGCAATTCACTGTTAGTATTTGAAAATGTTCTGCTTTTTAGTTTAGGCAGCCTTTAGTATTCTAGAGTTCATGTTAAATGTAACATAAATATTGTGTTCATACCTTGTCACAATGCTGTGACTTCAGATTTGAGTGGCAAGAGGTAAAAAAGTAACAATCATGGCAACTTTCAGTAAGTATTTGCGTAAGACAGCACTTAACCTGCTGTGCAGCTGAAAATCATGATATCCTTTTACAGATACGGCAATGGTTAGTAAACATGTTACCAGACAAAAAAAAAAGACAAGTTTGATGAACACCACAGATACCAAAGAAAACATGAAATAAGTATGTTTCTACCTGAGGTAGCATCAATCACTGTTGAACCTCCTCTGCGATCAGAAACTGGACGTGAAGACCCCGGCATGCTCACAGGTTCTGAACGAACAGGCTGAATCCTAGAGAATAAATTATAGTTACCACCTGTGTCCAAATCCTTGCTCCTAAGGGCTGTAATTAAATCACAAACCTGAATCAGCTGAACCAATTAAGCAACTACTTACCTTTAAATCAGCCAACTGTTGAAAACTTTGGTTTTCCTTTGCTTTGTGGAGCCAAGATCTGGATAATCCAGCCAGAGACAGATTGAGGCTCTACACAAAGTGAATATTTCCAAACTATGTCTCAGATGTGAGCTCTGACAAAGCCTCAAAGGAAAAAGCTCACTCTACCCAAGCTGGTTAAAAAGCCTCTATCACCTCCTGAACAGCAGCACTTTCATTGTCAGTTTAGGAGAAAAGACACATTTGCAATTGTCTCTCCCTTTTGTAACATATAGCTATATAATTTTAAATTCTGCTTTCTTTCTACATATCTACACATGTACACAGTAAAAAAAACATTAAAAATTGACAGCTTGTGGGAGCAATTACATGCAAGGAGAAATCACACATTTCAAAACCATGTATTTTCAGTCCAAGGACAATGTGCCCAGTTTTAATGGGATTAGTCATATTATCCATCTCTCATTCTACTCCTAAAAGTTTCAGACAGAGTCCCAAACAATCCAAGTCCATACCACAGAACTTTGGACTTCAAATCACATGCAGAGTCAGAAGCATGGAAACTCATTAAATTTTGAAAGTTACTGGACAAGACACAAACACATGGTGCATAAAACACTTCTACAAAATAAGAAGCTATCAGTAAATATAAACCTGCATTTACCTTCACTCTCCTTCCTTCCCCAGGCCCACCCTCTGATCCCAATTCCAAATCAACCAACATTGCAAAAGAGATTAATTAAATACATGAAAAAGAATTACAAGGAAGCAAAGGAAGGGGAAAAAAGATAGGGAGGGGAAAACATTCCACAAGTTCCCTTACTGTTCCAACACACTAGCTGCTGCACAGTCAGCATCTAAATGTATGGCATAAAGCTCCAACTCATGGCTGAGAAAATAAATTATTAAGCAATGCAGAAACTGTGAAAGCCACGAGGATGCTAAGCAAGACCGCTGGACTTTGTACTGTCTTTGTCATCTGCACAAGAAGGGGCAGCAGAAAGCAATCTAAGCTGCTTGGCCTGGATGAATTTCTATTGTTGTTGAGTCACACATTCTTCTACAATTTTCATCTGGACAAGCCTGATGAAAACTATTACACATTCTACACAGATGGCCTTATTTAAGTATGAGGCAAGTTATTCACACAACAAATGTGAAACAGCTTAGAAATTGATTTTATTTTTACCTGAGACTGTTAAGATCAAGATCATCTGTATCAAAGTCCAGAAGAGGCTGCGGGGTATCACTTGGACCGTGCGACTGCAGCACTGAAGAACTGGATGAAATGACAGTAGTTTGGCCTGAGGGGTGGATTGTTTTGAACTGGAACTGTGGGCCCATCCACAGGCGTCGATGGGGCCCAGTGTGAGTCACTATTTCAACCTGTGGGAAGACAGAGGAATGCTTAAACATAACCCTGCAATACACTGGATAGTCCCTTGAATTCACTGAACTCCCAGAATCCTGCTCCTGTTTGGCAAAACAGAGCATTTTGTGCCATCAGTTCAGATGAATGCTGAATAAGGGAAAATTTTGAACGCTTTTGCTAGACAGAGATGCTCTTGGCAAAGCCAACAGCTTCTTGTGGAGCCTTGAAAGTCCCTGACCCACCAGTTTGAGGACACAGCACCCTGGCTCCTAAGCTGTTCCACAGACTGACTCTCCATCCTGGCTACCACTTCACCTGACCCTGTTCATTCTTCCCCTTGCCATTAAGCAATACACATGATGAACACTAAAAGCCACCCTTGTGGTTCAACAAACAGGGGAACACATTTCCACCTGCATCTACATGGAGTAGAGAGAGGAACTACTGAAAATCCACCTCTTTCAGGTAACCTCAGTCTTGACCAGGCCAAGGGCTGCACTATTCAAAAGCAAACTGTTAAGAGCTTAGTTGCTGCTGCTTTCTCCAAGTTGACACATTAGACAGCCCCACTTCACATCTATACAGAATGAAGTGGATTTGAAATCAAAGCTCCTAACTGCTGCTGGCCCATCTGAAGACAGTGCTGGCAGGGACCATCCTTCTGGAAGGCCACCAGATTCATTACAGAGAGCAATGGGAAGTGTCCTGCAAGATGCTGAACAGCCTAGGTCACGTTCATTACTGTGCAGGTGTCAGATGAACATGTATGTGCAACACACAGTTTAGAACTGCAGGTCCACATACACATATATATTAATCTAACCACAGTTCTCACAATTACAATAGAAAAGTATTTGCTTGCCATGAACAACCACCTATACATTAAATAATACAAGATGTGCGTATTGAGATGTGTGTCTGCATGTAGATGAGCAGATCTACACAGAAGCTTCTTAGTTCCATGCCTACTTCCAAAAGGGACAGAGAACACAGCCAGTGTCTTTAACAAACAATAATTTCAAATACTTAGATTTTCCTCTAGTAACTGGCTTCCAGTGAGAACCTAGACATGAACTTTCAAAAAAATAGCATATTTCAGTAAATGAAACATCCAAAATATTTTAAAAATGTCTTTTCACACTGAAAACTATAAACCTCATGAGTGTCAATTCTGGCAAACTCTTCAGTAAGCCAACTACAGGAACGCAAACAACCATGAAAATATAAGACTGGAAACATTTACAATGAGGGAAATTTGCCCTTTTAAATAGAAGAGTAAAAAAAGCCTAAGTCTTCTTTAGTACAATTTTAAAAATAAAAAAGAGCCTTTAAAGATCAAGAAAAGGAAATACGAAATGAAAATATTAAGCTCTTAATCAACTTTTAAGATGACAAAACCAGATTACTAAATTCCTAATAATTTGCCAAAATAATGATCAGCTTCACAGCTTCCTAACTCCTTAAGATGCAATTTTAAGCACTGGATAATGTTGTTCTAAGTTCTCTGCTAACGTAAGACAACAAATGCACGGCCTATTTAGCACTATTTCCATCCTTGCATTTATCTCAGCATAACTCAGACTGACTGCAGACGCTTCTGAGGGAAGTAGCTT
Organism: Chaetura pelagica; assembly: GCF_000747805.2. NCBI lineage: Eukaryota > Metazoa > Chordata > Aves > Apodiformes > Apodidae > Chaetura > Chaetura pelagica. Next base: position 1,842,742 of record NW_009952560.1, on the reverse strand, counting down.
TTAGGTAGCAGTGTAAATTAGGCCACAGATAAAGTAATCTGTATATTTTAAGCTTGAAACCATCAGTGTCACAGAGCCGAGAGGTAAACAGATGCCCTTGCAATTTTACTGAGGCTACAGCCAGATGTTTCTATTCACTTTCCTGTTGTGTGCAGGACAAACATATTGTAGCTACTTCACACTGACAGCACACATTACCCACTGTTCTAATTGAAAAGCTGAAGTGAAGGGCAGTGTTTTTTCACTGTATGCTGTTCCTGTTGATAACAACGCTTTAATTTTGAAAAACATACTTGCACTTTAGGCCTAATCTAAAGTGGCTTGCTGAGAGAATGCTAGCATCTTCCTGCTCAAATAAACTATCATCACTCTTTTCAATTAGCAAAAAATTAAACATTCCAGAGGTATCCCCTGAATTATCTGAGTTCTGTAACATCAGTTGGGATTTATTTTTTTTCTTATAAATATATTTACTCTTCCTGAAGGATTGATATAATGAAGTTCATGCAGTCTTAAGTTCCTTTGACATCTTGTATCTTCCAAGAATTAGTAATCAATCAACCCCCATAATGAAGATTTACTTTGCTCCCTTTGTCCTGAGGTTTCCCACTATAGCAGAAAGTCACCAGAACAGTAAAATAAGCTAAACTATCCAAACAGCACTGGAAAGGACAAGTGGAAAACTATAGGTGGAATCTGGGCCCCAGTGAGCTAAGGGTTAAATTCCTGTTGACTACACTAAGTAGTTTCACCATCTTTATGCTCTGACAAATTAGAGGCAGCATAAGCAAATAAGATATATCAGTGCACAGCCACACTGGAAAACTTAGGCCAGGTAAATGGATTCACATGAACAGATTCCCCAATGAATGCTGCTCCCAGACCAGTCCATGTGGAAACCTAACTTCTCATTTTTGGGAAGTGCTGTGTATGATTTATTCACCAGTGGGAGAAGAAAATCACATCCGTGAATATTTCATATTTATGCCATACACCCCAGCAACACATTTAATGCATCACTCCCATAACAACATTGTTCATAAACTAAAGGAAACCCACCTAATTTGTCAGATGAATTCCATGTATCAGGTACTCTGTAACTGCTTTGGTAAATCCAGAGCATTTGTAACTCTTATTTATTTATTTAACCTTTTATTTCTTACAAGAACTAATTCTTAGTGTATTATTCATGACCTGCATTCTTAAATGAAGTTATGTTCTGAGCCAATTATTCTAGTATGTACTGAGTTCTTAAACAGAAACTTTAAGGACTGAAACAAAGCAAGAATGGATAAAACTACTAAGATCTAACCTCATACAAAATTATGCCACTAAGCAGGATCACTCCAAAGCACGCCAGTATTTGCACCAAGCTATAACTCAAAGGAATTATCAGTAGGAAATGCAATAACAGATAACCAGGAGAAGAAGGAAGCAAGCCAATGAATCTACCATTTTTATGCTACAATGCAGTAAGTCCAGCACAGGTCACAAATGAAAAGGCATCATTGTTTGCCAAGTCAACTTCCTTTCTCCGTGTTGGAAAAAGACCAGGTAGTGGTAAATTTCTGTTGCCAACTTAAACTTCCTAATTCACCCTGAACTTCCCAAGGATGTGACTTGTGCCAGTAGCGATGGGGGCTTTACATAGTTTTTAATACAGTTTGTAGAGTTTGTAGAAAAGGTAAAGACCATCAAATTCATACCACATTAAGCCAGGAGTGAGGTCAGTTTTACACACAGCAACACCCATGGCCTACTAGAAGCTTACTTTCCATTTTGAAGAAAGTTGTGAATTTTACTTCCAGTGGATGCTATTCCTGCTTCACTGCTGAATGGGAGCTCCCTCAAAAAGCATACCTGGGAAAGCCACTCTTCATCCTCTTGCCCACTGTGGTCAGATGCTAAGCTGTCATATGACTCATGTCGAGTGATCGGGCCAGGGCTTCCTGGTGGAACCACTGAAAAAAACAAAACAAAACAGAAAATTTAAGAAATCAGTTTTACTGTTAAAATGCTTTAAAACACCCCCCCAAACAAACAAAAAACCACCACCAGAAAAAAACAAACAAACAACAAACAAACAAAAACTGTCAGTAAATTCTATATTCCAATGTTGTATTGCATTATAGCAATACTGTAGAACAATTCTGGGCAGATAAGAATAACACTTTTTTTCAGCTGCACATGACAGTGATAACTAGAAGGATATATTAGTTTAAACTGAGGGACAATTCAGCCATGACTGGGTACATTTTTCTTTGACTCAACATCAGATCTGCCCACAAGTGCTGATCAGCAAACTTTTTCTTGACATCACCATGAAAATCGGACAGAACTGTAACTTCTACTGTTTTCAAAGACTGGTACAAACAAATCAATTCACAGAGCAAAACTAAATTAATTTTGTTCCTCTGTTCACTACTTTCATTCATCTTCATATGAACACACTGCAACAGAAAACTGCAAGTTCTTCAGCTCTCCAGACTGCATGATACCTCAAACCACTTCTAAAATTATAGCCATCTACACATACAACATGGAAAATCACAATTTAGTGTTCAAATGCTACCACAAAAGAGAGTCATAGACTTGCTATTGTAAGAATTAGTATTTAATAATTCCTGGTCCTTGAGTCACTTAAATATATTAGCAAAATGTAGAGCCTAGCTACTTTACTTCCTATGGCAGTAGCTTTATGCTGCTCTAACTAAAATGTCACACTTGGGAACCACAAAAGACTTTAGAAACAGCAAAAGGCCAACAAGCACCCCAGATAATAAGAAAGGTGGAATTTTTCATTCTATTGTACCTGCTCACTGTCTGGGGCCTGCTGGAGGCCTAGATTCAATACCGAGAGCTTGAGAGAAGACACCACAAAAGCAAATTAAAAGAAGCAAATGGAACAATGATATTTTTGCTTTGGCAAAACAAGAGAGTTTTATGCTACAGCATCAAGATGCTGAACAATACAAAAATTCAAAGCAGTATTTCTAAATTGACAATCTAAAAATGACTCAAATTTTTTAAAATTAATGTTAAAAAACTGTATTATTCCAGGGTTGACCTTTACGTGTCAAGCTTCCATCCACTACAAATTTTTACAGCTTTGTTGTAAACCCCTAATAATAAGAGTTTATAATGGCAAAGCAGACACATTCGTAACCATAAATACAGAACGGCGCCTCTGTAACACAAACAGCACAGGGTTTTCATAAATCCATACACTACATGAAATGAAGGGATTTTCATCTTGTTTATGTAAGTGGGATCTGCACCCAACCTCAGCCACAGAGCCATTTCTAACACCTCTGTATCGCAGCCTGTCCTTATTCCAAAACCCGCCATATACCAACTTCAGTTCAGGCCCTAACTTATTAAAGAATTATTTAAATAAAGAACTATTTCAAGTGCTACATCCATCAGGACATATTCTTACAAAGTGCCAAGTTTTTCCCAGGAGATCCCACGCATCTGCCATATGCATTGAATTAATCCAATCGGCGCCTGGGCCGGTGTGTACGCCCACACCTCAGCAGCCGCAGCCGTTAAGAGTTCAGCCTTGTGTGTCCATCAGTTTTCAGGAGAGCACAGAAACAACATTCATCTGCTTCATTAAGACCATGACAGATCTAATTCAATGACTTACGGATGTGTCTGTCCAGCCCGTATCAAGCTCATGTTCAGGAACTGCACATACCTTCCTGGATTGCAAACAGCTGACAGTCACAGCAAATATCTGAATATAAGACCATAATGTCTCCAATTCTTCCACACCAGCAAAGTTTATATTTGAAACCAATGAAACAAAACCATTATTTTGACACGTTTTGCTGTTGCCCTAATCTTCCCCATATCTCCTGACTCCCCTACAATAAATTGTGCTGCCTGCAGTGCTGCCTGTTGCTGAGGGCACAGCTGATCAACTGCAGGCTTTCCTGTTATTGAACTCTGCTAACAAACTGTTCATGACTCCAGCAGATGTTTCTGCTTTCAAACCAACAGGAACTTTATGGACTGTTCTGAATTTTTTTTTGTTCTTTCTATCCCAGGGGTAACTACTAGAGCTGTCATGATTAGGGAAGCTGTTATTCAGTGACTAGCTGCAAGAACTCTCTAGCCCAGGCAGCAGCACCCACCCTGCTTTGTCACGATACTTCTCCCTTGCATAATCATTTTACATTTTACTGGGGATTCAAGATGGCTTTAAAGGGAATAAGAAGCTGAAATTTAAGAAGAGTTTTGGTCCTGCACTTTATGCCTTTTCCTGAGGAATCACAGCTTTGCACAGCTCTTGCAGTAAGACACATTTCAGACCCCAGCATTAACTCTTTCTACCAAAAAGTGACGACATGCTGAATTCCATGGAAAAGCTCTGCCTTAGAGTTCACCAGCAGGGCAACAGTGATAAAGCCTCAGCTGAGGTCAAACCTCAGTAATTTATTTTGCTATTTAATAAAATAGCATTTATGTACCACACCTATCACACAAGCAGGCATTTAATGAGAGTCTGGTTTTGATAGCAGGATCCCATAACACCAGTCCCAGCCTCACCACAGGCAAAGCAAGCTCGACTCCCACTGCCCTTAGTGGGAGCACAGGGTGTTTTGTGAGATACAACCTTTCAAGACAAGTGATCCTTGCTGGAGCTTTGCCATGGCTGTACTGCTTGTTACTGACAGACATACGGTCATTTTCTCAAGTTAAAAATAGCCTTGAAGTTACAGAAACAAATATGTCCTAAAAACATAAAACTGCTGCTTTCTTCCTTTCTGGGTCACACACCTCTTGCATTGGTATCAAGTTCCAAGATGAGATTAATTTAAGCCTGGAGGGACATTTCCAGGAATTTGAGCTCAAAAGTAATCTTTAATCTTCCAGTTAATTCTTTGAAAATCTGAAATCACACTGGAAATTATGGCAGCCTCTTCTTACACATCAGTGAAGCCATCCTTATGCTGTAACACAGAGGGGTTTTTCATTTTCCAGATAAATTTACCATCATGCAAGATAGCAAATGATAAAATTCAAATTCTTCAAAGGCTTTGCTGCAAGGAGTGTGGGTTTTTTTTCTTGCACTCCCGTAATTTCTCTTTCATTGAGAAAAAGTCACAAATGGCACATGGACAGACAAGGAGCAAATAAGCTCTTGTTCCACTGAGATATTTTACTGCCAATTGCAGGTGGTTTGTACCTTCCTAGAATAATAAATTCAATACTTTGTGCCTGAGAGATGCCAATTTTTAACTTTTTGCTATTTTTACACCAACATGTGGGACAAACCTATTTCAAATATCAGAATGCAATGGAGTTTGTTTAATCTAGAAATACACAAAATTGCAGAAATTGGTACAATTAACCATGGAGCAAAAAAGTACAGAGAAAATGAATGTTTATTAAAAATCTAAGGTGAGCACTAGCATGTACAATTTCTGTTTATGCAGTATAGCAGGACATGAATCTCTAAACTTTACTTATAAATGCAAAAAACCTTCATAAGCAAGCACTGAAGGTCACTTTTCAAAAACCAGAATGCGACCTGCAGCAAAAATCAGCTTTGCCACAAATATTTGCCAGGGGGTTAAATGTATTAGAGTGGCTCAAAAACAATAGTAGCACCTTTAATCCCTGTCCTTCTTTGAGTGAAAAAGTGATCTGCATTGACTCTAAATCTGGAATATACTCCTGTCCCTCCATCCTGACAAGCTCTACCGAACCACTCCAAATTTAACTAAGGAAGAACAGAATCTCAGTGCAAACTGTTTTACTTCATCTTCCTTCGTAACTTGAATGCTGCCATCTCATTTTCTACCCTCAAAATCGTAGGTGCAGGTGCTTACCCATCACCTAAATTTTTAAAGTTTGCAGACTCCTTTCTTTCAGTTACAGGATGAACCTTACTAATATATTGAAGAAAGATTATTAAAAGAAAGGGTCTGAAAAAAACCCAAACCACTACAACTTTAGTGATGTGTGTTGTCATTGGAAGTGCCAGGAAAACTGCACAGAAGTGTCTGTGGAGGCAAAAGTTTCAAGACAAGGTGAAACAAAGGCTAAAATACAGCTGAACTGATGTTCCCCAGCAACTCCAAGACCTGATTCAATGATTAAGTATGAAACAAAGCCTATGGTTTTGAAACTTTGCCATGGTATTTAGTGACAAATACAGAAAACAAACCATTTTTACTGATGTGAAATAATCTGCATAGACATTCCTGACACGTGAGCAAGACCTAGACAAATACAAATGCTTGACGAATATTGGAATTAACAAACAGTGGTTTTGTTCAGAGATGAGCTAATTATACAATAAATACCTAGACCTAAGACGAATCTTTACTCATCCAAAGATTATAAATTGTCATCTTTCAGCAGCATTGAAGTGTTGGAACAAAGAAACACTACAGCTCAATTGTAGTGTGCGCGCTTATGGTTTTAATTTGCGAACAATAAATCATTAGTTTTACTTAGTTTTGTGTACTTCTTGAACCAAAAGGTTTTAATTTTCTCATTTATATAAATAAGCTTTACACAATTCAATTTAATTGAGAGTTATATATGAAATTCCCGATGTGCTCTTCTCCAAGGCATGTATGTTTGTCCAAATTAAGAGCAAACAAAGGCACTGGCAGACTATAAAGACTGTTAGTTCTGTGCTGCCTGCCATACACATGCCTGCAGACACCCTGAGAGCTTTCCTTTATTGCAACTGAACACACAACATTTATAATTCGAAATAAGATTCTAAAATCTAGTAGAAACAGAAACAATGTACTTAATTCATTAAGTCTGAAGTCTATCCTGTGTCCACAGGCAATCTCTAGTCATGGCCATGGCAAACAGAATGAAAATGACATATCCCTTGTTTCATACAAATCACCACCCCACATCTGATTTTGATGCTTTTCCTGTGGTTCCCAAGTTACATCTAAAATGATCATAGGTGGTTTAGAGACCTGAGGTAATCACATGTTGTCAACAAGCTTCTGGACTATTTCTCTTAATATTAAGCTCCACAATTCGAATTATTTACTTCATGCTTCTTTTGGAACTACTGATGCATTAGTTACATCGTGTTACCCATGACAAGTAGAATGTGACAATTCTGGTTCAGGTCTACATGCAGCAACTTTGAATTCAACAGGTTCACCTTTTTCCCATCTTATAGATGTGATCTCATTTCTGTCAGAGGTTGTTTTTTGTACCCCACAGTCAGAATTACCATGTAGTTCAAGTTCAATAACGACTTGGAGAGTTTCACTGCCTGCATGTTCCTGACCCTTCTCTAGCAGCACTCAGCTCTGTGCCTGCTGGCTCTGCCTCTGCTCAAGTTGACAATAAGGTGAAGACCTGACTTTCATTTTAGACAGAGTGCTTACAACCATGTTTAAAATAAACTGTGTGCAGTTAGATGATATGCTCTATGTATTTTTACTCGTGGCTTTATGTTATTGAACTAAGTTCTGGTTTTAATGCATTTCTCAGCTTGTAAACTTCTGCAGGAGCATGCCATGCAAGTGGAAATATCCTCTTTTACCCAAAACTTCTTCCTTCTAATTTTTTTCCTGCTATGACTTTCTGAGATTCTGTATATGTATAAATATAATGATATGTATAAGTATAATAAATATGTATAAATATAATAAAATTAAGCTTAAAAACCACCTGTAAAGCATGAGTTTAGCCAGCCTAACAGCAATTTCACATCACTGACTGACTTCTACATTTACTCATTCATTATTTATATATTGCCCACAGTTTATTAGGTGCTTTACAGACCATCCATTCTCTGTATCACCACTTTATTCTTTAAACAATAGTGAGGTCTGTAATCACGATATGAATTCTCCTTAGGTTTTCCCAAGCTTTGATGACTGCTTTACTTGCTCCTTACTTTACACTGGTTTGATAGTCAGCAGCCTGGCTTTTTTTTTAATTTTTTTTTTTCCCCTAAAAGGTGCATAAGCAAAAGGTGTATAAGTGTTCAGGCTTCACCACTACTCCTGGTTGCACTGCAAAACCACTGTATGTTCACTGTGCCTAATTCCAGCTTCCTTTAACTAACATTCCCATAAGAAACCAGCCCAGTACAACGAACATTTAAAGCTGGGCAGAGCTAGAACCTGGTATTATTCACAGTGCAGAGCACCTGAAGGGTGTTCAGCACTTCAAATACTCAAGACTGTGAGCAGACAGTGGGTTCTGTACCAAAGAATAACACACATATTCTTTCCTGAGTTAGAGAATAATTTCAACTGCACGAACTGATGGCAAAATCCGTCTGATGGCCATCTTTAAAGAATTATAGAAGAGTTAACTATTTCTATAATTCACTGACTTCAAAAGTATGTTTGACATTATTGTCGGGAAAATTATGTTAACCATGGATTACTGTTACAATCAAAGTATGTAGTGAGAAGTCAAGAGGCTTAGTAGTAAATTTTCAAAGCGGTGCGTGGGGATTTACCCGTTTGACTCCCATTAACGTCAATGGGAGTCGCGCGGCAAAATCCCTGTACACTGCTTTGAAAACTGACCCCTCTGTGTTGATGGACCCCTCTCTAAGAAGTTCCAGATGACCACGTAAGCATAGCAAAGAACTATTTCAGCATGTGCCCTTGTTCATTATTGTTGTTTGTACACATCTGAAAGTATTTTAATTCCCATACTTGGTGCTGTTTCCAGCCCTCAGTTTATAAAACATGGATTAAGATGGGCAAGTACTCGGTAATCTGAGGAAGCTGTGCCCAGGTGTACAAGTGCATCAGGAACTTCACAAACTTTGCCAGCATCCAATGCACCTTATAGAGTTAATTTTTATTCACCTCATCCATATTATTTCACAAACATCAATTATGGGTGAAGAATGTGTCATGATTTACTCCACTGCTCACAAGCAATGAGTCAGCTTTTCCATGACATGGCATCTGCCCTCTTCCTATTCACCCCAATCAGTCCCATGCTCAGTCCAAAATTAAATTTGCTTCCCTCTACCACTTAATCCCATTTCCTGTAGGGAGCAGGAAGTGCAGGTTACACTTTTAGAGAAACTCAGTTTTCGCTTACAAAAAATACCACGGACTACAATTTCATTAGAAACATCTTTTTAGGAATGGGAAGGTGATCCAGATTAGCTTGCAATTCACCTCGAAGTGTAAGAAGCAAACCTGAAAATTCCATTTTCACTGTTGGTGACTACTGCCAGAAAACCCCAAATACATGTAACAGTTCTGTAAGAGAAATGCATCCTTGGAATCACTTTCCCTGGAAATTTTGTAACTGTTGTCATAAAATATATATTAAGTGCATTTATGTCTTCATAAATTATATATAAGATCTGCTACAGTTTTAAACATAGCAAAAAATTCCAACCTATTTTACCTTTATCATTTATAGTTACATGTTCATTTATATATATACACCCATATTTACATGTCATATGTAAATATCTGAGTCAAGACAAACACTTCAGAATTAATTTTCTGAAATTCTGAAACTCATTTTTCTGTATAGAAATGTCCTCAAAATTTCAAGGAGTTATACATTTTCCCCCAAGGATCTGGATTTGTACAGGACAAATTTGTACAGGTCTCTCTGGAACCATTGATGCAGAGACCCAAAAAGGTCTTTTAAAACACTTGAATTTTTTTATTGTATCGCCAAAAAAAAAGTTTTTAAAAAAAAGTAGAGTTTAATGAAAATTATATACTACCTGGAAGGAATTTCAAAATGTCAAACTGAAAATCTAGAAAACATAAAAAAATTCTCATCTGGGTAATAAAGTTAAATATATGCACACAAACCAGTACCTGAAATCTCAGTTGTGTTTTGTACACAAAATAACAACACAAGGCAGTTTTCCATCTTAAAGTGGATTGCACAAACAGCTACCAAAGGGTTAGCTGCAATCCTCTTACTGAGCATAGGAGGGAAAAACCCAGCAGAATCATCAAAATAAAACACGTCTTGTGATCAGGGATTCCCTCCATCTACCACATGTCTGGTTTTCCTCCTTCTCAGCACAGCCGAAGCTGCCTCCCCTACTCCTGCAGACCTCCTGCAGCTCTGCCAGGCCCATCTCCATCACCCTGTTTTCCCAGGAATGCTGGGTACACAACACTCAACTGACTCAATCTGGTGGAAACACCCTCATTTGTGGTGCACAGGTATAACTGAAAGCGCAGTAGTTCCAGCAATGTCCCTGAAATCAGTCCATAGAAATGATGCAGTTTAAAATGTTCACCCTCACACCACTGCTTCTTCCCACCTCTCTCCAGGCTTCCCAGCACAGCAGCTCATACAAACTCAAGTGGGCTTCACACACTTCACGGTAAGGTCAGAGAGCTTTGTTTAGACAGCCTTCACCAGTGGATTATGTTAAGTGGGCCAAGTTTGCCCTGCAGTGCTGGCAGTGCCACCACAGCACCAGCCCAGCAGGGACTCTGTACTGGGCAGCACTGGCTGCTGAAATGGCTCCACACTCACCTCTGAGCATGGCCATGCAGAGATGTCACAGGAACAGAGGAAAAAGGCTTTGAACACCTCATAACTGCACGGCAGCCTAACTGTAGTAACAGAACAGGCTCTGGTTTTGATCAGTTTTATGATTTGAAATGGAGCTCTGTTGTGATAGACACTGAGCATACACAGAGCAAGACACAGCACTCACCCCACGGAACACGCTGAGCTCTGGAGCCCTGTCTATCTATAGTGGGGCAGGTATCATTACATGTTATTTCATATTAGTGGGAAAGAATGCACCATTACATACACACACAAGAAAGAGTGCAAGAAGAAAAACAGAGGTAGAAGCACTAGATCCAGTTGTCAGTCCCAGTGGGTCAGCCTCTCACCAGACCCCCAGTGTGAGCTGCTGTGCAGGGGAAAGGTTGAAAGCCCAGAACAACCCCAGTCCTTCCTGCAGCTGCTCAGGGCAATTCCACTGGCAGCACTTTTGCTGTGATTACCTGCATCATTGCTTGTTTTTCATAGCATCTGTCTTCATAGCACATATTCACAGAGTTATTTAATACACTTACTACTCTTATTCTCAGTCCTGCTTTCCACTGCACAATATTCACCAGCTCTATGTATGGAATTTTTATTTCCATCAATGGAATGTATGAAAGGAATATAAAATAGGCCATAAAGAACCACAGTGTTGCTTAGAGACACAAGTCTTGCTCAGGGCACACAGCTTGCATTAGAGGGAGCAGGAAGTGCAAATATGATGTCAGAGTTAGAGATTATCTGTATAAATTGTGTTATCATGTAGCCCAAACAAACAGTGAGGAAAGGCTAGCCCCCTCCCTTTGAAGACAATGAATAGTTACCAAGTTTGACTGCTAATGAAAGCCATTTTCAGTAAAATGCAAGATATGTTGGTCCAGAAATGAAAATCTGTTCTAACAGCCAAAAGTCAAAGGCAGCTATAAATACAGACCTCAATCTTCTCAAGAATCCCTTAACAAAACCTATAAAACTGATTATATCTTCAGGCCTAACTCAAGAGCAAATTCTTTTTCAGAAATAAGTAACAGCCCTTTAAGTATTACTTGGAGACCAGCACAGGAACAAAGAATGAGAACACAGAGAACTGGTTTGAATCTACCATGGTGGTGCATCAATTATATTGCATTTAGAATAAACAATTAATGAGACAGCAGAAGCCTCAGCTCTGTGTCCATTTTTCTGAGAGAGAAACAATTTCCAGAAGCGGTCAGAGTGGGATAAAGAAACACTGTATCATTCCTTTTAACACAACAGAAATGGTCTTTGATTATTTAAAAGCCAGTCACAAAGATCTGTCTTCAAAACCTCCTATTGGAGGTTTAATAGCAAAGAGGTGCAAGTACACTTACCAGCAACACTAGAGTAAAGTAGAGACTTTTGTTTTAACAAAATCTATATTTATACGATTACATTTCCTATGGTTGAGGGCAGCTGTAATTAATGGATTTCCCTCCTTCCCCTAATGCAGTCATTTGTCAATTTAAACACAGAACGTCCAATCAATTTTGATGTATTTAGTAAGCAATTTGTCAAAGAGTACTGCACACCAGTTAATATATTAATTCTTGTCATTGGCCTGCTTCTGACAACTGCAGGTCAGCTCTATGAAATTGGTCCTGATGAGCCAAAACTCTTGACTGGAATGTGAAGGTGCCCTTTCCAGAGCCAGAGGTGAGAAATTATATCTCATTTTATTCAACCTTTTTTGGTCTGATTTCAAGTGATTTCATTAATGTGTTAATTGTTCATATTTCAGAGATCTAAACTAGAGTCCATTTCTCTAGTGCAATGAAGAAGTGAATTCAAGAGGATGGGTAAGGAAGAAAGAAAGTATGAAATGAGGATGTAAGGCTTCCTGCTGCTACGTCAAGTTACTTATTTTCAATGCATTTCCATTATGTACCAGGTACATGTCTGGTTGAATTCAAAGATGCAAAAATGGAGGGTACAGAAGTAAAACAAAGGAAACATGGGTTAAGTCAATCAAATATGTAAGACTTCAGGTCCTGGTAATAAAAGAGAAAGGTATTTATCAGAAAAAAATGTGAACACAAACAGCTGATTGTCATGGAAGTGAAAAGCAGATCTTAATAGCATGCCTTGAGAGTTTATACCATGAGAAGCATCTTAATTCCTAAGTACTAAACAGCAGGAAGCAAGTAGTATTTAAAGAAAAAATAACAATGAAACTTGGCAATTCTTTGCAGAAAGCCAAGTCCTTTACGTGGTAAGTTCTTTTGGATCCAAGTGGCCCTGAGTTCCCTGCTATGTATGCACGCAGTGCCTGGCACAGCTCTCCTCTCTGCTAAGACAGTCTACCTATACTAGGTGGTACTTGAATTATAGAAAAAAACACCTAGGAAGAATAATTTGTGACTTACATTTCCTTCCACTGTTGTGATTAGACTTAGAAGTTGCTCAAAATACAGGCAAATAATGAGGGAATGCTACAGAGATAAAGAAGGTTAAATATTACACTTTAAAGCTGTGAAGGGTAGGAGAGAAACATCTAGCAACTAACACCCAGCACTAAAGACCTGAGGATTGTAACACATCCAGGGCTTTCCAGCATGAACTCTTACAAAAACAAATCTGAAATCTGCTCCTTCAGAAGGTAAGTTGATTCTCAGGACTGGTTATTTTCAGTCTGACCAACTGTAAAAAGCCTGAAGCATTCAGGAGCAGGACACAGACACTTCCTGCAGACCAGCAGGTTGTGGAATTTTACATGCGAGTTCACTTTCAAGCCATGAACTTACAGAAAGGTCCAAATCTCTCAATCTCTCCCTACCCACTTTCTCACCTCTTTGCACCAGACACGGCTGTGATAAAGCACTCAGGTAGATAGGAACTGCAGACTCTGATCCAGGTTTCTGCAGCAGATGTCACAGATGACCTCAAAGCAATGAAACAGCTGTGCTAATCCACTTACAAATACCCTTGGGATAAAGGTCTTGGACACTTGTTGTACAAAATATTTCTTCAAACAATGGTTCCTTGTTACTGCCCTATTAGCTGTGTATATAACTAAGATTCTTTAAAAATATTAAAAGCTGAACTGTGCATAAATAACTAAATGCAGTATTTTTAGATTGTTCTCTTTTTAACACAAGAACTCACTGGCCTACTTTATAGTTTTCAGAGACCAGGGAAGATTTTTGGTCCTGTATTTTGGCATCAAACTGCATATTTATGAAAACCTGCACAGTACAGCCCTCTAACCAGACTGCCAGACGTTTCATTGTTCTGCCCGTCTGCTGACAGGGGTACTCTGTGCTAAAAAGCACACTGAGTATTTTTCAATGACCCAGGGGGCAAAGGTCACTTATTATAAATGGATAATGAGACCTAATGCAATGTTCTGAGTGTGGACAAAGAAAGGGTCTATCCATACCCCCTTGTGACTTGGTCATTCAGGCTTTTATTTCCCCTGCACACTTAATGGAGCCAAACAATTGGCAGAAATGCTATACAGAAACTGAGAGAAACTGCTGTATTCTACCTCTGATAGACAGATCCAAATAGTGACCCTGAAACGGCGCCAGAATTCCTCTTACCACTAACGTGGCAGACAGATGTAACATTCACCCTCAACCCCTATTTAGCCATTTGCTGGCAATTAAACTCACTGACGGAAGTGATAGCACATCAAACCACAGGCTGCAGCTAATGCCAACCCACTACATTACTGCAGGTAAGCAGAGCCAGATAACTTCATTTTAGCATGCATTTAATGGGGGGAAACTAACAGGTGTCTTGGACTCTTGTGTGAATCCTGGTTTGACTCCATTGCTTTCTGAACCTTCCTTGTGTAGCTTGAGATAAATTCAGAAAATAAATAAAACTTCAAAGATTATCAGATATACACAAACTTCTCTGTTCAAGCCATTTTTGCTATGCTTTTTTATCTTCAAAGTTTATTATTTTATTTTTCTTTATATTACACACCCATCTTAATGAACTCCTGTTATGTGGATGAAAACATTCACTGTAATTCAAATCATACAAATTAATTATTTTGCTGGAATTTAGCAAACCACTCATTCTTCTTCCTTTAAAAAGTTTCCCATACAATAACATTTGAACTGTCTAGTATTTGAGCTGTTAATGAAATACACAGAGTGAACCACATCCATCCCTGATTTCCTTATGTGGGAGAAATGTGATCTGTGTACGTAAGCACTCCTGCTCACAGAAAGACTTTTGTTCAGACCCAAGAGCACATCTGACACAGTGCTGTGTGCTATTAATTACTGTTTTGTATTCTTTTCTACCTTTTGAGTTTTCTTCCTTTTTCTACACAGAATGGAAAAAGGAATTTCCTAACCTTGTGGGTTTCCACAACATATTGAGCTCTGAGTGCACGCAACAGATGGACAGGTAGATGCAACAGATCTGCTGCCAATGTTGCTTTTACCAGTCAGATTCAGAATTAGTGCCTTTTCGCCCAGGTGTCCATTTTCTGCATTTAAAAATGCCTGTGTCACATAACATGCTGGTGTCAGTTGCACTCCCAACTGGACAGAAGGATCTAATTTCCCTCTGAGCACTTTTATACATGCCAACAGTTGCTCCCTTGTGAAACTTTTAACTGCTACATCACACTGATTTTGACTACACCCAAGATAAAAAAGAGAGACTTGATACTCCCTGATAATATTCTTTATAAAATGGCAAAATAAAAAATAACATACTTATTTATTTATAATAGCAATATAAAATACCTGGGTTTATATATATAATATGCACATATCATATATCTAGATAAATAGATATGAATGTATGTGACTATTCAGTGTCATGCATATTGGCTCCCTGTGAACAACAGGGTTGGGTAAGACCCAGGATGAGGCAGGTGGACAGTCATCCCTGGAAGCAGTGCCAAGGCTCCCCAGGGAAGCAGCTGTCTGAGACTCTGGCTGGAAGTAGCCCAGCAATCAGGAGTTCCAGGGGAGAGGGAAAATGCAGATGCACTCTCTTGTCACCAAGTTCATGAGAGAAAATGGCTAAAAGCATGAGAAGAAATTAGTTGAAGAGATCATGAAGACTTTAGGGGATCTAGTGGGTCACACTTTGAAGGCCTGCCAAGCACCTACATTTTGTCTATGTGAGAGTCTCATAGCTTTGATTCACATGAGAAAGAAACTATATTTGTTTCTCTACTGTTTCTAATACAGCTGGTTACATGAAGCCCTATTTTGGGGCAGAACATGCACTGAAACAAATGCAAGTTGAAAAAAAAAACCTCAGAAAGCTGCATTTGGATTAAATGTAAAACAATATAAAAAGTTGTCAGCTACTCACAGCCAGCAAGAAGATATTGGTAGTACTGTACAGCATCTGCAGCCAGGAGCAGAGGATGGTTTGCATTAAATGGTGGTTGGAGTTCATTCCACTGAGGAGTTCTGAGGTAAAACACAAGACTATTAATATTTTAGCTAATACAGAGAACGTAAATCAGTGTTTCTGTCATCACATGTAATTATCTATACAAGCTCACAAAATGTTTGTAATTATTTAAATTAGCTTGTTCAAACACTGCAACACACCACAGGCAGCCGAGCAGCAGGACTGAATCGCGCAGATTGTGAGGCAAAGACAATACTTGCTTGTTGACTGCAGCGTGTATTGTGCACAAAAAAAAATGATAAAGGTGGTTTAGATTAAGTTGGTAAATACATTTAGGACCATTGTATGTCATGCTGACGTTATATAAACACAAACCAGAAGCTGGGGAACTTTTTTGTTCTGTTAACTAGCATTGCTCTGATACTGTAGAATCGCTGAGCATTTGCAAACTGTGAAAATAAAGCTGTGTAAAGTTATGGACTATTGATCCAATTAGAATTTTCAATTCCATTACAACCTACTCATTTCAACAATAATGGTCTAGAAGTCTGTGTTGTAATTTTAATTAGGGTGGGCCATTCCTAAATAGCTTGGTCAATCAAGTATTGATCAATCTAGTCCAGCCGTAAGAAGCACTAAGGAATATAGGAGACAAGAAAAATCGATAGAAAAATGTTTAAAAATGTCAAAAGCACTGACAACACTTTCTCATCAATTTTTGTTTACTTTCTTCCACATGTCGGGAATCATTTCTTCAACTGGTTCAAGAAATGCTCCCTTCAGCTACTTACAGGATAACTCGCCTGATTCTTTGCAATGCGTCTTTATGGAGACCTCACTCAAGTCTCGAAGGCAGAATTCTGTACTTTAACACTATTAAAATAATTGCTTCTAGACCTTATATAAAAAACTAAATTACAATCTGATCATTTAAAATCACTAATTGATAAGGACCTCCACTGATCTGTTAACAGGTTCACATAGCTCCATGTCTACAGAAGTATTTATATGGTTAGCTCCCATCCAGACTTGTAAGCACTAACAGAGTGATATGAAAAGATAGGCTTGATTTTGCTGTTGAGAGTCTTTTAATGGAAAACCTTATCAGCCTTAAAGATAAACTGTAAGATCAAAATATGGGTGAAAATCATGATGTGGTTCGTTCACTCCTAAAATATAAACCAATAATAATAAAAAAAAGCTCACAATCATTTTCTGGACAAAAAGAAGTAGAAAAAGTAAAAAGAATGAGCTACCTAACCAAAGTCCAGCTGGCTCTGGGGCAGGTCATCATTTCCAAAGGTGTGTCATCACTAATCTTGGGAGCCGTGCTGAGCGGGCGCGGTTCCAACACGTGCTCCACCAGGTTTCCGTAACAGCTGATAATATACAACGACTCCACTACAAACTGCTTTGATTGATCTGTGTGCAAGGAGAAAGAAAACATTATGGCAACAGAACAGCAGATGTCATTACATCATAATAAAAGATCAATTCTTTATTTCACTGATTAAAATTTCTTGAAAATTGTCCTTTTTATCAAAAGCACCCCAGTCGTGTTCCCAAAAATCTCCACTGTCACTGAGTTTAAGGAACAAAATCTACAGATAAGCACCATCTGCTCAGAAGTTACCAGAAAATGAGAAAAGAAGATAGAGAATTTACTACTACTACTTTTAATATATCGAACTACATTTTTAACATACCAACCTTTTTCTCTTTTCAGACCAGGATTGTTTGCAAACCAGGACCTTGACGATCCAAAGACTGCAGCAACACAAAACTCTCCTCCCACAGACTTACTGGGTGAAATCTGTGGAGCTGGTTTGGATTTGCTTAAAGAAAGAACAAAACAACATTATAAAAGTTCATTCTCCAAAATGAAGATGTCCTTTGCTCAACAGTCATTCTAAGATATTAATTCAGAAGTGAGTATCTGCAGTTCCCATTACATTTAGCAGGACTTACAGATGCTTTTTGTTTCTCAATAATATGCACCAAATTCCCCCTGGATCACTGGACTCATTAACTTGGAGAAGAGCACTGGCTCATAATGGAAAATTAGTTGTACTCTTTAAAAGACCCAATATTGAATATTTGCATTCAATAGAAGCATCTTCTGAAGTGAATACAAACATTTATAAATCCTTTGGGAATGAAAACACAGATTCTGGGTCAGTCATTCTAGGTGGGTGGTATTTTTTTGCACTTTCCAAAGAAACTTCCAAAGGATGCTACCACGGAGTGCTGCTCAGCTGTAACTCAGCACAGACCTGATGCCATTGAAACCACCAGGATCCATGTGACATGGGCAAAAGGGTAGGAGGGAACAGCATGCGGAGGATACAGGGAAAGGGAAACAATGTAAACACTCATGAGCTACACTTTAAAACAAATATCAGTTACTGCATCATGTAAAAAGAGACTAAGACACATTCTCCTCTGAACCCCCACAATAAACGTAGCAGATACAGCAGTTCATAATTATGCTTCATGGAAACATCATTTAGTATTCCTCCTTACAGGAATCTGATGATACCTAACATTATGCTTTCTGTAAACTCAGACCTACTTTTGAGATTTGAGGAAATTGTCCATTTCCTCAATTCATTAACCCAGGATTTCACCCTTGCCTGAAAAGTTTTTTGACAAGTTCACACAGGATTCCTCCTCCTCCACGTTCCCTGTTTCCAGTCTTTTAGTTGGATTATTCCTCTCTCTACTCAATTTGACTGCTCCCTTCTCTTGCTACCTCTCCCTGCTTTCCTTTTTTTTCTCCCATTATTTTCTTGTTCCACAGCATATCAGCCTGTGATTACACCATCACATTCACTTGGGTGGTTTTAAGCTATGATCTTCATTTCTAAGAAGTATGTGCATATATGTAGATGGACACAAATTATTGCAGTATTACGATTAAATTAATCAGCAGAAAAATATTTTAAAACAGTAGAAAACCAATCAAACATTATGTGTTATCATAATGGCACTTAATTCGTGCTACTTTTTTTTAATGACAAATTACTTGTATACAGGTGAAGTGGCTCAACAGAATGAAGACATTAAAGACTTCAATCAGTCCTGAAGGTCTCTTGCATGCAGGAGAAGCTAGAACATCTCAAGAAAGCAACTGTGATTTACAGTCAGTAACTCTGATATTGAACCACCAGAAAGCACTTGATATCCTACTTTTAAAACTACAGCTGCAGATTACTGGGTCAGAAATCTGTGTTCCAAAAAAGTTCCTGACTATAAATATGTTACCTTGCTTGCAGTGGTATTAGAAATTGAAATTTATATTAACTTATTATGTATTTATTATTAGAATATCTTCAAATTTGAAATAGTCACCTGTCATACAAATAGCACTTTTAAACAGTTCTATAACAAACTCTGTATCAATGACTATTTTTAACTCTTGCCTTCCAGCTATTCATGCACTAATTTTCCTTCAGAATTGAACATGTTAATATGTGCACAAGTTTCTACTTACTGATCTATACTTCACTCAATAATCATTTTTAACACAGTATAAAAGTATATATGTAAAATATAATTATATAATTAAAAAAACAATTGTTCAGAAGAACAGTGTTGCCCAAGGTCTCTTGCATGCAGGAGAAGCTAGAACATCTCAAGAAAGCAACTGTGATTTACAGTCAGTAACTCTGATATTGAACCACCAGAAAGCACTTGATATCCTACTTTTAAAACTACAGCTGCAGATTACTGGGTCAGAAATCTGTGTTCCAAAAAAGTTCCTGACTATAAATATGTTACCTTGCTTGCAGTGGTATTTGATGATCTATATTAGAAATTGAAATTTATATTAACTTATTATGTATTTATTATTAGAATATCTTCAAATTTGAAATAGTCACCTGTCATACAAATAGCACTTTTAAACAGTTCTATAACAAACTCTGTATCAATGACTATTTTTAACTCTTGCCTTCCAGCTATTCATGCACTAATTTTCCTTCAGAATTGAACATGTTAATATGTGCACAAGTTTCTACTTACTGATCTATACTTCACTCAATAATCATTTTTAACACAGTATAAAAGTATATATGTAAAATATAATTATATAATTAAAAAAACAATTGTTCAGAAGAACAGTGTTGCCCATCAAGCAATTCAAAGCAAACTAAAAATACAGGTATGATTTAGCCATATTCACTTCCTCTTGAAAAAGAGAATTTTTCTATAAATTTTTACTATTCTGGAATTTTACTCAACAC
The DNA here is from genome assembly GCF_000747805.2 of Chaetura pelagica. Lineage (NCBI taxonomy): Eukaryota > Metazoa > Chordata > Aves > Apodiformes > Apodidae > Chaetura > Chaetura pelagica. The sequence goes on along the minus strand of NW_009952560.1, from coordinate 1,822,637 downwards.
AAACAACTTCTACAGAGACATAAATGACTTCCACCATATGATCAAGCCTTTAAGCAGAAGAGAAGATCATACAGTAACAACATTTTCGCAGGGTTCTCCACACCCTTAGTCCCAAAGATCTGTGCTCAAACAAACCCAGATATAAACAACTCCAGAGGAAATGGTCTAAGCTACATTCTGTTTACACCATGTCTTGAAGATGTAGGTCTTTCAAGGCATGCCTTTAAGTGTTGGCTTCAGTGCCAAAACATTTTCCCTTCAAGAATGATGTTTGGTAGACAGAGCAGACCTCGTAAAACATGATGACTCGTGGTTAAACTTAGTCCTGCTAAGAAAGAAACACAAACACCAAAAAAACTACTAGTGCATCATACTGGTTCAGACATATTTCTGAAGAAACTGCCAAGATGACAAGTCTATTCTGAAAGCTATTGCAACTAAGGAATCTTTCATTTTACCACCATTTTACTTCATCCCTGAGTTTTCATCAATACATTCCAACTCAAATGTCTTTCTTTCAGTAAACTTCAAAAGCCCAGTTATTTTCAGTAACAGTAATGCCATTAGAAAAATATATTTTGTTGTCATGGTGATATTTTAACAACTTGGAAACTATAAATCCTCATTATTATGTAGATGCAAACACCCTCTCAGTATTATAAATGATAACACAACAATAATGTTGAAGGTAGGTGGTGAATGACTTTGTTCTGCTATGAACTCCTGCTCTTTACTTGCTCTTAGCCTGTCAGCACTTCATAAATTATTCCAAGAACTGAAATTAAGGCACTTTCGGCCTAATTTTTAGAAACAGTTCAGAATCTTCACCATATGCTAACTTCCAAAAGATTGTCCCATGTTTTTAGTGAAAGGGGTTGTGATGCAGGAAGAAGTGCAGGTTGTTGGGAACCAACCAAAAAAACAAGGAAGTAAAACTTTTGGGACCAAAACACTCAGCCTTATAATTTCAGTCTTCCACACTGAGAAATAACAGCACAATATTTGAGACCCAAGGAGAATAAAAAGGCCGTCTTTTTTTTCCTGTCTGGGTCTTCTCAGCTCTTTTACTACAGCAAGAATTCAGTGAGACACAGCAGTATTTTTATCCCGATTGTACCTGTGCAGAACCCTTCAAGCAGGACTACAACCGGAACAACAAAACCTTTTAATTTCATAGTCCTTGTTCTGCTATAACTTTAACAAGAGCTGGGCCTCAACTGAAGTCCATGTTTGTGTCATTTCAGTTACCAATAGCTGACATTCACCTACCACAGCTGAAGTCAGTCACCTACTACAAGTTAATCCCAAACTCCAGATAAATACTGCTGTATTTAGGGGAATTTGTATTGTTGATAATAATTAACTTCTCTAACACAACTTTCAAAGCATTATTTCCGTTTTAAATGCAGAAGCAGTGAGATGTAGGTGTAAACATGTCCAATGAAAAACATACATGAGCATTTTTTACTGAAAGGCATAAAAAGGGATGGGAGCAAGCTAAAGAAGAAAATACAGGCATCACTTTGTCAGATCTTAAAAAGAACTAAAGAGATTCAGCAGTAGGATAACAGTTATTTCATGCTGACAACACAATAAGAAAAGATTCAGAGCTACTGAAACAATTCTAGTTGACTTTTGTAACAAATCAAACTGTCGTATCTCTGGAAATGTATTGTATTAGCTCTGTATAAAAAAGCAAAGTATTTAAAGTAGTTTAATTTTTTGTTATTATTCACTTCTCTATGTAAGGAAGAATGAAGAAGAATACTATTAAAATATTTTTCAAACCTTAGGTGAGTATGAAAACCAGCAGCCACACAGGACAGTGATGGAGTGTTCCTCACAGAGCTGTGTCTCATAATAAAATGCTGGCTTTTCAGTTTGTCTTTAAGTTCACTGTCAAACAAGTGACATGACTTAAAAAATAATAAACTGCATACCTGTAATATTAAGGAGCTGCTTACTATTAAAATATTATCAATAAAATATTAAGGGTCTATAAAGACTAAGAATCACATTGATTTTATATTCTCAATCAATAGGATTCAAGTACATTAGATTTATAAAAACAAAAGCACTTATCCACAACCTCACAGCTAAACCCACTGAAATGGAAAAATACATGGTTTTTGAAGGCAAAAGTTTTATCTAGACAACATAAGCAGCAATGAAAGTATCAGGAGAAAAATACTGCATAAAATCTGCAATTACACGTCAAATTACTGAAAAAGCATCTCCGTCTCAAAACATATAAATCTTAATTAATTTATCATTGTGCCTAAAACAAGAAAACAAAGACATGTTTCCAGTTGTCAAATTATAAAAAAAGCAAGAAAAAGCAAGAAAATAAATGGTAGACTTCTATATTTGCAGGCACTAAATTGTCAAATCTCCATACATATATTTTTTTACATAATTTTAAGTCTCATTAAGACCTTAATGGAAACAATATGATTTCTTCCCCATCCAAAGTGTCCTAATTTCTCTGTAGACCAGTAAAGACCATATTTTTGAGCTAGCATTGGCATTAAACAAACCACAAGAGAGTCTTGTGAAAGACAGGCAACAATTTTTGAGTCTATGCCATATATTCCCCTCTTTAATCTCAGCCTTTTAATCTTGCCTCAATCTAAAACCACCAAGAAACAAGAAAAGAAAAAAGAGGGGAGAGAAAAAGTGGAAAAAGAAAAATAAGAAAAATTTTGTAAACATCAGAAAAAAAACTTCTTTACTTTGAGTGACAAAGCCCTGGGACAGGCTGCTCAGAGAGGTTGTGGAGTCTCCTTCTCTGGAGACATTCAAAACCCGCCTGGAGACACGTTCCTGTGTGATGTGCTCTGGGTGATCCTGCTCTGGCAGGGGGGTTGGACTAGGTGATCTTCTGAGGTCCCTTCCAACCCCTAAGATTCTGTGATTCTGTAAAACCATTTCTGGCTGACAAGAGTCTCTGCTGCTTCACGCAGGGGACGACCAACACATCCATTTGCTAAAACAATCCACTTTCAAATCTCTTCTTCCAGAGCCAGTTCTCAGATCACCATCAGATGAAATACTTAGGTGAATCATAACTACATTTAGAAATGGTTCTCAGGGAGTCTGCTCCAATAATCAGATATTCTCTAGGAATAAGACAATGGCACCTTCTTTCCTTTGGTTTCACATTTAGTGCCTTTGCTTTCCCTGCCTGGTACAGCCCTCACCTGCTGTCCTCTGCCATTCTCTTAAGAACTCTGCATCCTAACAAAGTTCTCAAGTTCATTCTGCTGAAGGAATTATTTTGACAGAGACATAAGGGGGTGATACATGTGGAAAAAAATTTGAGTACCAGAAACAAGAGCCACAAACAAACATTCTAACATATACTGATAGATACAGCTAATAAGCATCCTTAGTTAAACTTAAAAAATAAAACCCAACCAAAACAAACCCAGAAAACTTATAGCTGAAAGTCTCTAAATTTTCCAAGTAAGATCTTAAAACTTCTTTCATTCTTGTTGCCTAAAACATCAACCACCTAACCCCCATCTCATCATGAAAAGGTGCCTGGAGGTAGCACTGGATCAACAATGAACCAAGCTCCAACACAGGGAAACTTGGTAAAACTTTTTTCCTTCTGTCTGTATTTTTGTAATATGTTGCAATTTTACAAATTAAAACCAACCCCCCCATATTATTTCAAATATTCTTATCTTAAAAGAACTGTGGTGATTTTCTTCTAATTTTTCAGTGTCCGTTTTACTTGCTTCATCTCTTACTGCATTGCTTTACTCACTGCTAATCTGGCTTGGTTTTGAGAGGTTGTCATCAGTGTTTTCTGTCTGTAAGTAACTTAGTGCTACAGTAATAAAGGAAGTTATAAATATATATTTATATAAACAAAGAAGAGGACTGTTTTGGAAAGATATTACAATCATTTTTGCCCAAGGTGAAATAAATTACTTTTCAACTTCTCTGCTACTTAAAAAATAAATGGTAAAACAAAAAAAAAAAAAAAAGAAAAAAAGTGAATGCATTTCTTTGACGATGTTTGATGGTGAACACACATCTCAAGTTTAAAAGTGAAATTATGCAGTGCTTCCATCTATGGATCAGCCATGCAGGTAAACATATAAAAAAAAATATTTAAAAATTAAAAAGTCTTAAGCACAGAGTTGTTATCAGTGAGGATAGCAAATGAGTTATAGGCATGCTGGGTATGAACTGGGAACTCACCATGGAGCTTTTATGGAAAAACATCCTGCTCCAAACAGGTAAGGTCTTCACGTAAAGGGGAAAAATGCACAAAAATTAGATGAAAACTCAATTACCAACAAGTACACTGTACATCATGCTATTAAGATTTATGCAGAAGGTAAACAAAATAATTTTTATAACCATTCATGATGCCCTGAAAGAGATGTAGACCTATTATGTAACCAGCATGCTGATGCTCACAAACACAACTGCTGAGGGGACGAGTCCCACCAACACAGCAGCCACCAACCCCAGAAGCAGGAGCTGAGGGGGTGCTCTTCATGCACAACGGCTGCCACAAACCTCATGCAGCAGCTGCAAGTTAGAAGTTGCTTTTATGTTTTAATTCAAGTTAGACACAGCTTGGGTCTCCTTCCTGAAATCGACTGACACACCTGAGGCAAAATCAGTCAAGAGCCTTAAACAGCCATTAAAGTCAAAACTAATAGAAAAAGGAAATTAGCATCAAGAGCAACAAATATGTGGGAGTTTTCCATTAAAGACTGAAGGTTTGAGTGGGACAGTTTTACAAATTGATTGGAAAGAGACAAGTCCTATGGAAAAATAACAAAAACAGGTACAAGCACAACCTTTTAGAGAAAATTACTCAGCCCTTTTCCTGGGATAGAAACACACCATTAAATCCAAAATCTTTAGCAACTCAGGACACAGCAATCTCATTCCCCACTTAGAAGCTTGCTTGGAAAGCAGGAAAGAGAACCTTAACTTCTTTCAAATGCATTTAATAGTAAAAATCACCTGATACAGACAAAGTTTAGTGGTTTTGGCCACTCAACAATTTAGCTACACCATGATTTTTACTTTATTTTTTTCTCAAGTGTTTTGCACACTGTATCATTTCTTAAGAGGCATCGCATCCCCTTCATTTCAGTGGATTTTAAAGGATCTCTCCCTTGTTCTTTACACCAGCCTTGAAAAAGGCATTGCCATACTGACATTTGCTTAAAATCTGAAAAGGAGGAACAGGAGGTAAATTTAGACCTACTCACATGCTCAGGGCTGCTTTGATTCTCATTTGGGATGTAACATCATCCACAAAAGTGCTGAATAATTGATTTTGAAAATGCCAATGTGTCATTTTTCTTTTTGTACTCTGACTCAGCGATAAATTCTGGCTAGTTGAAACAAGTGAAATGTTTTCAGGCAATGAAGTAACAGAAAAGGTCTACCATAACAAGATGTATAAAGCCCTCAGCCATATGCCTACACAATTAAACAGATACCATCCTGATAAAAAATAATGCTGTGAACTAAATTTGACATGAGCACAAGGACACTGAATGAAGACATCCTCTTAAAAACGATTTAGGTGAAAGAACAAACCTAAGACATATATTCTTCAACATGCAAAGATGTAAAAATGCAATGAAGAATAGAATATTGCAGAAATAAATCCTATTTTTTAACTAACAAGATGGACCAAAAACCACACTGAAGATCTTTTGAACTCTGCTTAACAGACCAGCCTTTAACTGCTTGTATTTAAATAAATGTTTGGTTAACACTTTGGGGTAGAGAGCTCATTTGGTAGAACCAGCAGACTTCCTAATCTATCATCTTTGAATAGTGATAAAAGCCAATGAAACTGTATGAACTGTATGGATTGTGTGATCTCTGTGGAGTCAACACATTCAGACCCTGAGCAAAAGACTATTCTAATGGCTCTACAGAAGGTCAGCCCAGCACTATTGCTGTTTCATGGAAAGCCAAGTCTTCTGCATAACCCATAGCAAATAAAAATTAAAACCTGGAATATATATAGCATAAATTCATAGAGTCATTGGAGAGTGGTCATATCTGCCTCAGAGCTCAAAATTTCAAATTATTATCCTCTAGAGGGTTGGCAAGTATTTTTTTCCCTCTCTGCATCATTTTTTCTGACTGCAAGAAGCATTTAGCTGAGTTCATTACAACACTTCAGAAGATAACACATGCTTTTTTTTCCTCCACAACACACTATATTGACCTGATCACACTTGCAAATTAAAAAATTCTCTCTATTTTAATGACAAATTGACCCAGGTGGACCCATGCTTCAGTGGAAGGTTTTGTTTGCCTGCCTGTTTCTAACATGGATACAAAATCTTATATAATGAAGAAAATTCCACTTCCAAAGATCACAGTCTTAATGAAAAGCCTTAAGTGTAAGAGAGATAAGTTCGCATTTCCTTTATGTTCACAAGACCTAATTTCTTTCAAGATGACATTTTTTTCCCCTTGTGATATTTATATAAGCAACTGTTTTTCACTGTTTCCTTCACACAGTATGGATGGTATGCTCATTGAGAGAGAGAATGTAGAAATTACAGGACAACCCAACCTTGAAAAGCCAGCACCAGATGGCTACGCTCCGTGACAGTAACAGAGTCATGCCAAGGCAAAAATCTCACTGAGGTTCCCCTTTCTTACAGCCAGTGAGAAATTTCAAAGGAAAATTATGGAATTAAGATGATTCAAAATCCCAACCACATTTTCTGAAATTTCTATCTGAGCCTGCATTTTAGTGAATCAAAAACTGAAACATCCTTTAATTTTGTGTTATCATGTTGAATAAAAACTCTTTAAGCTTTTAATGAGCTGTGCAATAACCATATATATTGCCATAGAGAGAATCCTTTCAGAAACACTGACATCTGAACAAAATGTAGTGCAAATAACTGCATTTCATATAAATTCATATAAATTACAAATCATTAGTTGCTCTATTACCTAAACTTTTTATAAAAGATTAATCTACAAACACATCTAAGAAACATGTCAGAAAGAGAATGTCTGTCTTCAGGACACAAGAAAGCTGACCTATTGTACTGAGGTCTTTAGCTTTACTTTTTTTTCTTGATATTTTTAGTTACTTTTGCTTACTTAATTGTATCATGACTTTGCACTCCCTGGTTTGTTTGCTTCAGTAGTAGAACCTGGGGTAAATGAAGCTCTCCAAGTCAAATAAAACAAATGGGTATCAGTGATTTTCCATATTTATAATGCAAGTAATGAGAAACACTAAAATGATAAAAATTGCATCAGAGAATTTACCTACTTCTCCCCTTCCTTACTAAGGGTGGAATGAGGGATGGGATGAAGAAAGGACAGTGTTTCATGTTGAAAAATACACTATCTAAATATTTTGGATGGAAAAAAAGTGAGGTTTATTTCTTTTCCTATGAGGTAGGTCCCTCTGTTTTGACAAGACCCAAGTAGTGCAGGTTCCACCCCAGTGTTTCACCAAAGCTATAAGGAATTTGAGAATGAACTATGATACAAATATAATGACTATACATCCCTTGAGAAAGTTAAAACAAATGCTGCTCTCAGAGAAGCCAACTTTTACAACAGTTTTTCTTCTGGGGCAATTACTGTATCTTTTATTTCTCTCCTTCATATTACAGCTCATCTGTGTCTCCACAGTCTGAATACTAACTGAATACTAACTACAACCCATTCTACAAACACAAGGAATGCTTATAAAGCTACTGCAAGCTACTGCAAAGCACAAAGCTGTCTTCTAACACACCCTGATTCACTGCCCTTTATGGACAAGCATGAGATGGATCATACAGTTCTTCCCCTTTCAAATCTATAAGCTCTTTGTAAATGAGCAATGAATTAACCCATTCACCAGACCCTAAAAGGAATTCAGCATTACTATTAAAATTTTCAGAGGGAAACTGAGGCATGAGACTTATTAAATCTAGCTCTTTTACTGTCTTACATCCCCCTAATCTTTAAAACACAAGATGCTGCCTTAATCATTAGCATTAGAGCTGCTTTGGGAAAGCCTATCTGCTCCTCAGAATGTGCTGACAGTACAAGCTACAGGAAAGTGAGTCAATGGGATGATAAAATATAGGGACAAAAATTAAGTGCTTCAGGAAGGTGTGGAAATTACAATGAGACACTTGAAAAAGCAAGGAAAGAAACACAGGGCACGGAACAAGGAAGTTACAGTGATGGCAAGAAGGGAGGTAATGCTCTGAGATACCTCTGAACAAAATTTACATTCTCAGCAGTAAGAGATTTTAATGACAGATCAGAAAATATTCTAAAACCCACATGTTTGCATGAGGAAAAAAAAAAAAAGCATCTGAGATAAACAAGGCAGTAATGACACAACTCCAGATTCTGGTCTTTCATTCCCATAGGGCTGCAGTGAACACTTAAAAAATTTACTGCCATTCCACTTGTCAAGTAAGATGACACGCTTTTCAGCTCTGTGTGAGACAGATGACTTTAAGAGCACTGATCAGTCCTTTCAGTACCTGAAAAATATTTTGCTGTCCTGGATACTAGGAAAAAAACTCCCATCCAGACGTTTTTGTTAATAAAACCTGCAAAATTTAACTAAGATCTGCAGTATTAAAGCAGCTTTTCAGATGCTAAAAGCATATAAATCAGACAAATCCAGAATGGCTAATTCTATGGTATTCTTTTACTCTTGCTTTTTACTTTTAGAAATGTCCTGCAACAGATTACATTTTTAATTCTTTAAAAGTAGCAACAGCAGAAAAGGAATGTGCTTTGAGGGCCACTGAACAGCGACTGTAAAAATCCAACTGATAGCGAGTTCAGCTCCTCTTCTGATCACTGCACAATCACAAGGTTAAGCAGCTGCTCCCAAAGAAGAGCCTTGTTTCCTCGGAGCAGTGCTTAAAGGTGCTGACCATGTAGGTGTAAATACATCTGTCTTTTCCCATTTCAGTAATACATGCCTCCTACACTTCTCCGAGTGAGGCAGATGGTCCCTGTCCTGTCTAAATATTACACTGTACAGACTCACATTGCTCTGTGCTTCTAGAAATATGAGGGCAGATGTTAAATATGTTAAACACACGCTTTGCCCCCTGGAGGTTTAAGTTAAGGCTGCTGTCTCAATTTGGTCATTTTAGGCATGCCAGGCTTCTTGGATCCTAGGCATTCCTCTCAAATCCCTGCTTTATAAATACAGCTTTTCATGTTAATTTTGTGTACTTTCATCAAATATTTTGGATGAAGAACAAATGAAGGAAGCTCTCAGCTTAGCATTACACAGCTACACAGGCTTTGCTGAAAATTATGATCCTCATTCATGAAAAATCTATTTACACAGCAGGGTATTTCCCATGCCTGTTGTTTTCCCTCCTTACATAACCCTCTCTGAATATTTTAAATTTAATTAGTTATAAGAACTGCACAAAATAATAGGACAGTTTGGGAATAGTAAAATCTACTTAAAGAAAACAATGAATATGAAACACTCGTTGTATGTTGAAGATACTTAAGAATAAAACATTAATTAAGATAATGGAGAATTATTACATTTGCAGTAGTTGTAGAAAAGTTTGCTGGTATTGCCACAGCATTAAGGGAACAGTCCTTGTAAAGGCCACTGCATTAATTACTATTGTAAACTAAGTGCCTTTTTCCAAATCATCACCCTATCACCCTACCTTGCCCCTGGGACTCTCAGATGGCTTTTTATTTCCTTTCTACCTCTTGTCCCACCTAGTCTAAAGTGTCTATTCCATTTCTAGGGTTCCTATCAGCTGAGCACAGAATTACATTTCTGCCTCTCTCTTCCTGTACTCACCAAGTCACCTTTTTGATATTTTCCCTCTCTGAGGAATTGTAACCTCCTGCGTATTTTCATGTACATCAACTTTTCTCTGATCCCACCTCTCTTCCTGTCCTCACCTAGGTCCGGTCACCTATCTACACCTTCAAAATTCACCTGATAGCCAGGGCCATCTTTTTCCCCTCATCTGTGTTTAAATTGTAAGCAGGTGAAAAATAAATTTAAAAAAAGAATCAAGAAAGAGCTAAACCAAGCAACAGAAAAGTGTGGAAGAAGTTAAACCCCAATATTACTGATACTGTTTCTTTACTGTTTCCTAAGTCCCATTTACAATTAGCTATGAAGTTCCAGAACTTATCTGCAGAGAGTCTCTGTGCTTAGAGCAACTGTGTGTTAGTAGTTCACAATTTGGCTCAAGAAACCTAATGAAGTTCCTGTTTACAGCAAGGAGAGTGGGACTGGATTGTTAGCTAGACATGTATACAGATGCACATGTATATATGTGAATACATATGTAAGCTTCAAAACACCAGCATGCAGTGCACTAAGCAAAACAGTAACAGATTTTAAAGGATGTCCTGAAGCACAGAATATGGGAATTACTCAGGGAGAGAGGGAATATCCGTGAGCTTTCACCTGAAAAATAATTCCCAGTTCACAAAACACAAGGTAAATTCACCTCACTCTCAGGGTCTGAGCAAGAAACCACTGAAGCAAGCAAGGCAGTGCCTGCACCCAGGAAAATGTTTTGAACCTGCAAGACTCTAAATTCTTCTGTCCAACCATATGCCACACTTGATTTATTTTCTTAAAAATATAAAATCATCTGTAAATGAATGGATCAATCAGAATTTGAACTAGAAAATATTCAGGGATTTGAACAGCTAAAAAGTGAGAGGGGAAAATATAATAATTGCTCACTAGCTTTATGTATTAATTGCAAAAACTGAAGATTTGAAATTAACAACTAATTAGTAACAACTAATTTAAAATTGTGGCAGTTCATGAAGCTCACAAAATCTTAGTTATTATATATATTTAACAGAATCTTTCACAATAAGTATTTTGAAGTGCTTAATCATGGCACAATAAGAAGTACCAAAGTGCAGCTGGCTCTGAAATGAAAGTCCACACTTGAATTTCATAGTTCAGGTCACTTCAGAGGAAAAATAAAGACAAGAGAACAGCATGATTAATTTTTTTCTTTATATTCAACCTGCCTTTACTGCCTTTCCATTTCTGATAGCTAAAAATAATT
>NW_009952560.1:1805978-1811467 GCF_000747805.2 Chaetura pelagica | reverse complement strand
GCTGAAAAAGTTTGGAAACCAAAATAAACTACTTTTTTTCTTTATAAAAAGAAAAAACTATAACTATAACTTATTCCAACTGAATACAGCTCTGCTTAGTATTTCATACCAATTCCTGGTGGGACACTTCTGATGCCAGTGCACAGTATCACCCATATGGCAGACTGCAAGAAAATGACCTACTCTAATGAATACTCCTTTATTTTTAGAATTTTGTTTTCAGGTTTTGCTTACTCATCTGATACTGGTTTCCTTTTCTTGTCTCCCTCTTTCCCCCACCCCCTTTCTGCTGCCATTAAATCACATACACTGAATTTAAAACAAGGAATAAAACTAAGTATTCCTAGTAACACAAATTATTTCCATATTAATTATAAATAACAATGTTAGGAAAGGTTGGTGCAGATACACTTACCCTGTGCGTTTGGTGATGGTCCCTAATGTCATGGGCTGTTTGATTTGAGCAAGAGGCAACACCACAGTCAAACTCGGAAGAGGCAGGAGTCGAGGGTTTCCAGGATTATTGTTTGTGAAGTTATTGTAGGTGTCTTGGCTGTTCAATTTACCTTGACAGGATAGAGATGTAATAAAACACATTACTGGAATTTTTTTTCTTTCTGCCTGAAATAAACCATTGCCAAAATAAAGGGAAAAAAAAAAAAAATAACAAGGTCCTACCATAAGCAAAACATAATCTTAAAAAGTCGTCTTCATTTCAAGTAAAAATAAATTTCAATGGACACAGAATTTTTTATATAAGTCCCCTTCCATGGAAGGAAAATTATTGCTGCTGCTGCTTGCCCGACAGTTTTATCAACAAAAAGTTTTCAAGTTCAACTTGAAGAACAAGCTCTGGATTCCAATCCACTACTAAAAAAAAAAAAAAAAAAGAAAGAAAAAAAAAAGAAAGAAAAGAAAAAGAAAGAATATCTAGAAGGGAATTATTTTCCTAAAGTGCCACATACAGTGTCAGCAATTGAAAGTCCTGAAAAGGTTGCTTTTATTGTCTCTGTGGCTAAAGGCAGAACTCAGACCAGAGGAAAATAACAAGTAGTTATATAAATAATAAATAAATAAAGGCTTGCTAAATGACATGCAAAAATCAAGCAAGTATCAAAAAATTAACAAGCTTTATATTCATTCATAAAAAAAAGAAAAAAAATCCTGTAGGTACTTCAAAAAGGAAGGGGAAATCATAACCAAAAAAAAATGCAACAACCCTAATTTTAGCTTGATTCAAAGAGGTCTGTGCTGGATACACGCCCAGTCTAGATACGCTTTCTTACTTTCTGTATCATTCTGTAGTCACAACCTTTCATTCTTCAGTTAGAAAAGGAAACTAGCTACAAATTTCATGGACAGTAAAGAAAGAAATGTGAAGAAACCAAAGAAAGAAGTTAAACAAAAAAAGGGGCCAGTCTGTTTATAACAGAATCAAAAGTACTTTAAATAGACAAGCAACCATGAATTAAAAGGTTTAGATCATTAACTTGTTTTTCTGTGTTCCTATAATGCTGTGAAACGCTGGCTTTGTTCTTAATCAAAAGGGAGCCATATTGGGAATTAGGTTCCTAAACAACCGATGCATTCCCCATAGATATTATACAAATCCCAGGCCAAATCCATACAATCTGACTGAAGAGCAGCCACCTTCTTTCATGGAAGAAAAACAGCACAGAAAAGGGTTTCTCACAGGAAGCTGCCTGAAAAGCTTTAATGGTACTTCAGATGGATTGAAAATAGGAAAAGGAAGGCGGAAAAATCTTAATGAATGTCTCATCATCCTAAAGACACTCAATGCTTCCTTTACCCTTCTTTTAATACTAGGCAACTGTAAGCTTAGGGGTTTTATTTGTTTTTTCTACAAAAGTCCGTAGACCTCTGCATCTTAGAAAAGCACAATAACAAAAAATGATGAAATTAACAAAGTGTATTTTGTGTTAAGTATCTAGCCTGAACTTTTAAATAGCAAGGCTTTAATGAATAACAAGCCTATTGAAGTCTCAGAGAGCAGATTTCATTAATAGCAATTTTCCTGCACCAACTTGGAATAAAAAGAAACAGGAAAGGGGGAAAAAAACCCAACCAGTTCGGTTTTAAAGTACGACTGAGATGCAATTAATTTTTATTTTTTTTTAAAGATTAGTTTCATAATGCATTCTTGGTTCTTGCAGAAAGGAGTACAAATAGTTTTCTGCATTATTGTTTAATTAGTTACTGTTGCATATAATCACGGCCCCCTCTGAAAGTGTTTCACTCTCTTACATTCACCATGAGCGACTCTGCTACCAGCAACAGTGTCCACAGAGGGGGCTCCCAATGTCTGCAATTTGTTTTCTTTTACTTGTTAGGAATATAATGATTAACTCTGAACTACTGAACCAAATGACTGTGTTGTAACAGTCCTCTCTCCCTCTCAAGGCACAATTAATTGCTCAGTGCCCTCCGCTCCCAACATCATGTCGTTTTCCATATGCAAAACCTTCCATGGATTCAACAGAACATTTACATGCAGAGAACTGAGGAGTTTACAGTTGTCCTTCCTACACAAGGATGAGCTGCTTTGTTTTCACACAAGCTGAGGAATCCCAAGGCAGCTAAGGATACCTAGAAAACTGCAGAATTAAGTCATCACTAAGGAGTTTTTTTATTAATTGTAGCAACACCATCCTATACATTTTTATCCTCACATATAAGAAAACACAAAGTAAACCAACCAAAAAAAATTACTAAACTATACAGAGAGAACTGAAAATGTGTACAAGAGAGGCTGAATGGGACCAAAATCTAAGAGAATGCTTTGAAAATCACATTCAGAAGTCAAGCATTTCATTTCAAATGAATCTCATGTAAACAAAAGTCAATAAAAAATTAACTAAACCAGAGCTCATAACACACAGCACTTCACCCCACAAACATGATAAAAAAATTCAGTCATGACAAATGGAAAAGCTGTAAATACCTCATGTATATCCCAGTAACTATTGCCTGCCAATCTGTATTTTCTGCAGTAACATTCAGCTGCGTAACTGCAAATAAATGTCATTAAAGTTGATACAAACCAAAAATTAAAAGTTGGAATGCAACAAAAAGAAGACAAACTGCTTCTGACAGTGAAGTTTTTCTTGAAAATCTGACTACAATAATATTAAGATGGTATGGATAAGTATGGCTAAAGAAAATCGTGCTTCAAAGAAAAAGGAAAAAAAATTTGCTTTCAGTTTAACTGAATTATTTTTAGCTGTTTTTATGATGGAAATGTTCTATACTGTTATATCTTCATTGTATGTTGCCTCAGACCTATCAGAGAGGTACATGCTTGTTCTTAACTGCATAGCCTTAGGGATGCAGTAAATGGACTCTATAACTTGGGCTGTTCCTTTTCTAAGCATTCAGCAAAAGCTGTATTGTGCATTCTGAATTTCACTGGAACAAAACAGTGTCACACATTATGTTTAATAAGCCCTTTTAAACCCCACAGTTTCAGGGTGAGCCATCGTACCCCTCCAGAAATTGGATAAAGTCACTCTCCATTCCTCCAGTCCTTGGAAGTGGGAAACTCCCCCTGCAGTAAACAGGAGTTGTGTGTGCACAGGACTGCTGTATCAGGCCAAAGGAACACAAAGAATGCAGTCAAGCATCAACATTGTTTCTACAGCTCAAGCAGTTGTTGATTCACTGTCAAAGGACAAGCAACAAATAAGCCAAAGTTTAGGTCCACTAGAAATATCAAACATTATCATACAGCAGGAGCCTGTACTCAAATTATCTTGCCACATATGGACTGTATATATTCATTCTTACAAGGAAATACATACAAAAATAAATAAAAAAGCCATAGAATATCTTCAAATGGTGTAACTCCCTTAGCACTGACAATTTAATTTTAAATGCTAGCTTGGTTGTATACTGACAGCTATACATCCTATTGTCTATTCAAAGAATACCTACAATTGTAAGTACTTTAGAGAAAATTAATCACCATCATCACAATTCCACACCAAATATGCCCTCTCAAGGATCAGTCTGAACATTTCCAGCAGAGCATCCTGAGCAATGAGGCACTTTCCCTTGGTAATTGTCCAGAGCATGAGTTTAACAGCCCTAAGGAGGACGTGCAAGGCAAATCCTTTGGTCAAGTATCTGTCTTTCCACAGGCTGCCCTGGAATTTCAGATTACAGTTCAAGAGCTGTGCACAGAATATGTTAAAGCCAGTTTAGGTTTGGGTTTATTTTCCCTCTACACATCCTCTCATTTGCCTGCACTCCCTCTCCAACTTGGGCCACAGCTCAGGACACAGATGAAAGGAAGCACTTCCATTATCACCACTCAAATATTACAGACTCAATGTCCAAATTCCTGATCATAGCAAAACCCAAGACAAAAAAATTCCCACAGTTAATCCTAATTCAGCCTTTTAGCCTTCCATTGAAGAAAACTGAAAGAAAATAAGTGCCTTAATCTATAATCAATTTACTAAGGTACTCACAAAAAAAACCCAAAAAAACAACCCAAGGACGTTGTGGCTCTGGTAGTTTGACAGGAGAAGTTTATTTACAAGTGTAGCATTACACTGGATAAATATTGCCTCCTGAGACACAGAAAATATCATCCATTAGTTCGCCTTCCTACCTGTTTTCTGAACATCTACAACAAAACCGCCATCACTTCTCAAGTCATCAACCCAAAACCTGAGCCACATTTTTCCAGACATTTTATTCCACAAATACTCAAAAGGAAAAATGGATTGAGCATAGAAGTGAAGAAAGAAAACAACAATGGGCTTTGTTGTCAGATGGGGGGAGCGGCTGCCGTGCTGGCCTGGCCGGGGTGTATTCCCAAGCCAGCCATTATTAATGGACTCACTTCCACCCAGAAAAAAAGGGAGGCCTGAAAGTGCCGGACAAAAGAAATCCCAGCAGACAGAGAAAAAACAAATTAAAAGCACCATTATAAAACACAGATGCTACAAGGAAAATAAACTTCACAAGATTTACTGGTTTTTGACAAAGCTGGACATCTGTGGAAAAGACATCAGGAGCAGCTCCCAGGTACGGCCCGGCTGGGCTCGTGTCCTGCTGCTTAGGCCTCTCCTCACCCTCCTCACCACAGCAGAGCTCCAGGAAGAGTCCCTCATCACTACCCAAGGTACCCTTGACACTGCCATGTGAAGTTATTGATGGCTACAACTTTTATTTATGATTATTTTATTTACAATCATTGTTAAACCTGTAAAATACTTTTAAGGCCTGGATGAGAGATGTAAATGTTTCATCAAATCTCACATGTCTAACTTTCCAAAGTACATTTTTGGTTCTGAAAGGAAAGTTCCATCTAGGGGAAAGCTGCTAGACTTGCAAGCTTATATACACTAGTAACACTGTATAAAGAGCATTCAATCAACTGAAAGCAATCAATACAGCAAACTTGTCCTCTCCTGATCAAGTAAGAACCTTGATGAATTCAGGCCAGATTTCAAATTGGTCAG
>NW_009952560.1:1804635-1805942 GCF_000747805.2 Chaetura pelagica | reverse complement strand
TTCTCTGAGGACAGAGGAAGAAAAACATCCTAATTTTTGCAGCTACTTATGACATAGATATACATCAAAATGCAGCACAGCAGATATATTCTTATCAGCCTCAAGGAGCTCATCTGTGACCACAGCACAGGGCAGCCAGGGTTATGCAAAGAGTACTGCACTGGATCCTGAAAGAATTATGTTGATGCAGCCACACTGGTTGCTCTACTGTTAGTTAGTCTCCTTAGCCCACACATTGTACTTCATTAATGCAACCAAGTTACTTCTCACCAGATTCCAACCCGGCTCTACTAAATCTCTACCACAGATCCCAGCCCTGCTCAAAGGCAACAGCCTCAGCCTGTCAGATGGAAAGGGAACTGAGCTTAAAACCAAAACCACACCCTAAGGGATAAAACACCAACTGGCCACCAAACTGAAATTAAATAATTTCACACATTAAATTTCCCCTGTCTGGCTCAATTGTATATGGCAAGTCTCCTCATTCAATGGTCACAGGATCCCCTTTTACACAGAGAAATTCCACCCTGTTAGTGAACAAGGAAAATGGGACTTGGCCCAGACAGTTTCTTCTGGTAGGAAAGTAATGATCCTGAGGATTTTAGTTTCTCTACACATTATACACGAAAAACCAAAGTGGCACCAGGCACCTCATAATAAAAAGATTTTATGTTGATCTTTTTCATTTTTCTTCCATTACTCCAATACAAAAAGCTTAGTAATGTAGCATCATTAAAATTCAAATACCACTTGATTAGCATTTATATCTTACAGTATTTAACAGACTGCATTTCAAAGTGTACCATGTAGTCTACTGACATTAACACTATATATAAACATCTTTAATTTGGTAAATAAAAACGCAGTAACTTGAGGCTATGCAATCATGTGGAGTTTTTAGTCAATGAACTGTGTTTGACCATTATTTCTGTTTAATGTAACACTGTAGATTCCTCAACTAAACATTCACTAATCACATAATGCAAGTGAAATAAAATCCTTTCTAACCAGCAGACAGAAAACGACAGGAAAAACAGAAGTGTCATGGATGTGGTGGTTTATTTTGCTTTGCTTATTATTCAATACAAAAAGTTTCCCGGATGAGAATGGAAAGCTTCCCAGCTTCAGTTCCAAGACTTTCACCCTCGTTTCTGACCTTTTCTCAGACATGTTCCAGTATAATCTGTAATCTACTACAGTCGGAAGAGGAAACAGCAGCGCCCTGGTGAGAAACACTGCCTGGTGACCTGAATAGAGCGCGCGGCGGAAGCAATGCTGGCTCCCACGGGGCGTTCCGGAGGGCGCAA
>NW_009952560.1:1771482-1804625 GCF_000747805.2 Chaetura pelagica | reverse complement strand
CCCAGAAACAACACTCAACAAAACAAACCCTAATTAACTGCCAAAGTGGGCTTTTCCTTTCACGTCTTGTTTTATTCAGTCAAACGTGGTTTATCTTTGTTTGCCAAAACATTGCACGTTTTCCTAGAAAAAGTCAGGAAACTAATTATTTTAGTTAATGATCTCTTCTAAATGAAAGTTGCATTGCAATTTCCTTGAATTGTATCCTATTGAATTTATCCTCATTTCACACCCTAGCCCTCAATATTTCAAATATAATCAGATCCACTAAAGGAAGAACAGTATGTGATAGCTACAGCATGTATGCACACAGGATCTAGCTACTTAGAGCAAATTTTTCTCTCAGCTAAACTGATACAAGCCTAAAACCCATCGCTACCTCGATTCCACTGAAATGGATGGGAGAAAATAATGCAGCCAGTTGTTTTCATAACATTTAAAACCACTCAATATTGAGCCTTTTGAAACACAGCTGCACTAAATCTCATTATTAATCCAAGAAACTTTCTACTTGCATCCAGGCAAGGCACATGATGGTGACAGGCGAGCCTGTAAGTCAGAATACTCTGCCGAGACATGCAAGCGCCAGTCCAACTGTCTCAGCTACTGATGAGACAGGGTCCTCTGCCCTCTCACCCGAGCTCCTTGAACTTCAGCTCTTCCAACTGCTCACCAGCGTCATCCACTCAAAATATGAACACAGCCTCATCATATTCCTTTCCTCCTTCTGAAGTTTCTCTTACTTCTACTATCTTCAGTTTCAAAAACTTTGTCCCTCAGTCCCACTGATACTGGAAAAATCTCTTGTCCTTAGCAAAGTTTAGAAGAGAGAAGGAACTGCTGTGACCCCGTTGGCACCCCTTATCTCTACCTGGCCCAAAGACAGATTATGAGAGAACAGTTCAAACCTCAAGTTGGGATTTTAACCTGTCATTTAATTCTACAATTCATGAGGTACAGATGGCCGTGTTGTCTATCCCCATGTGTGTTTCTTCCTTTCCGAAATGGAAAAAGAAATTACATTGACAGTCCAGAGGAATCAGAAAGGAGGGGAAGCCACTTCTGCTAGAACAGTGAAAGTGTCCCAGGCCCCATGGCATCTCTCACCACCAGCTTTGAGGACATTCATAGTGCTATCTGCCTATGTAAAAGAAAAAGAAACCTCCTTGAAAATCTGACACAAATGTCTGTTTCTTCCCTTGCCATTTCACCCTCCCCTCATTTTGTGCAGATACACTCTGTTGTGCTCAAGTTCCTCAAGGAGTCAAACAATAAATGTGCCTTGAAGCATCTGCTTAGAAAACAACTCCTCCACCACCACACAAGTCTGGCATTATAATAATCTTTCAGGACTTATTTAACTAAAATTACTGTTGGTGCAAAGCTCAAGTCCATTTATGGGCAAAACTCCCTTTGAATAAAAACAACAACCCAAGTTGATTGCCAGCTGTTGGCTCCAGGCTTTGCATAGCCATAGAGCAGGCAGCAGCAGCAACACTTCAGCTGTTTTGCTCCAGATGGTGGCTACCAGCAAAATCCTTCAAACTGGCCTCTCTGCTCTTAGACCACCCCCAGTAAAAGCAAGCCAGAAGCAGAGAGGGCTCCAGACATGACCATCCTATTGGTACCAGACCTTGCACCTTCAACTCTTCACACATTACAAAACTGCAAATTAGATTCTTGTCACTACTACGGGTGTAGCTACTTTTCAAACAGATGTGAAGGTGCAGGCGCCATTCTCCCCAGCATGTGGCTGTAAGCCATGTCTGGACCCCAACCTGTGGACGTAGCTGCCACAGCACTGGACTTGAGTTTGCAAACTCTTCCGCAGGAAGGACTATACGAGCTCAGACTCAACACTCCACTAATGAGGTTATCGTCCAGGCAGCTCCTAGGCACTGTGTAGAGACTCTGTTACTCCAATTTCTTGCACATGGGAATTTTACTAACACTGTCTGCTGGTGAATGATGAAGCGCTTGAGAAAACAAGTATGCATGATTACTGCCCCTTGTCATGTCTATCAATCATCATTCATATCAACACAGTTTTGAATTCAAAGCCTTCTTTCAGGGACGACTCCGAGACGCTTCAGCATTGTGAACTTTATAAATTTGGGTGTTTCAGACTTCTCTTCCAAATGATACAGAACAAAATTATCTTCATGAATTTACTGCTTTTGTTTTGGGACAACACAGTCAGCAAAACTGGTCAGCTTGTCTTAGAAACTGCAAATAACTGGTCTGGGAATTTCTGAAGGACACCTCTGTACGCAGCTCTGCAGGGTAAGGAAATAGGAAAAGTTTCACAGCAGCCCCCTACCCAAAGGGCTTAGCTTACTGGAATTTAGTATTGATGATAAACTACACATGAATACATCTGTGTTGTTTTTTTTCCCTTACCTTTTTCCCTATGCCTAATTTTATCTTGCTGTAGCTGCAACACTTAGCACAAATACTTTAGCATCTGAATTCAATCCAGGTTGAATACACAGTATTTATCCCAAGTTATGTGGAAAAAAAAAAAGTGCCTTGAGAACCACTACATACGAGAACTTGATAATAATATCCAGGGATAATGATAATAAATGGCTTGTCTGAAACACCCATAGAATAGGAACTGAAGTAAACCATAGCAATCTCTCTCCCTCTTCCACCCACCACACACCCTCAGCAGCTCTGCTCTTTTACCCATGACTATTAAGGATGTTTTCTGGCTCTGTGACAGCGTCGTGACTCAGGTCATGAGAAGTGTCAAAGATGCATTTCCTTGAGATGGGAAAAGCAACTGATTTTAACAGCTCACAAAGACTAAGCAAAATGAATAAGCCAAATCAGCATATTTAAGGGTAAAGATAAACCTTTTAAAAGATACAAGTATATTTTATTTCCAATCTTAATGCTTACGTTTCTTTCCATAAAGTGTTTACATTTTTCAGACTACTAAAAAAGCACAGTTGATTTAAATGCCTTACTTAAGAATAATAAACTGAAAAAAGACAAAGGCAGCACCCATTTTCTGCATAATCAATCACCAATCCTATACACAGGGAATCTGATTCAGACTGCAGGCATGATGGATCTGCCCTGGGTTCCCTCTCAACAGAAGCTGTACCTCAGAATACCCACTGCCAGAGGAAGCAGGAGGTGTTTGGGTTCAAACTCAGCAGGTCCATCAGATAAAATTTTTGTTCCCACCAGCTCCTGTCCCATTCCTTTCCCTCACTGGTTACTAACACAGCTTCACATGCTTTCGCCTTCCTTCATGCCAAACCTTACTTGTCATACAACACCCTCAATACTTAAATCTCCTCCTTTAGCTGATACAGTCTCTTGAAAAACTCTAGATTCTACTTTCTCACCTTCTGATCAGACCTAGTAGAGGCTTGTATCAGGTGAGCAAAGCTACTTTTGTCATTTCACTGATCGCAGCTTCCTCAAGCCACTTACATTCCTTGACCCACCAACAAATTTCTGGATTGTGCTGTCTCCTCTGTACTAGACCTCCTGACCTCATCCTAGCCTTTCCCCTTTGGTGCTTTGGACATGAGCACCATTCAGAAAACCTTTCTTCCACCACTCCTTCAGTGACCAGCTCCTTTCAGCTAGCTTGTTATTTCAAAGCTCCATTTCTGTGACCTATCACACCCATTTCTCCCCTAAAACAGTGTTCAGAGGTGTAGAAGTCTATCTAGTCCTCTGCACAGACACATAAAGCACTCTGAGAAGCCACAAAGCAGTGGAGCATGTTCATGCCTGTGTATCACAAATATCACTATTTCTCAATTTCCAAATGGCAAGAACTGCAAGACCTTATCAAAAGGGATGCCCAATCTGCAGGATGTCTTTATGACCCACCACCTAAGAGAGGGAAATACACTAGTCCATCTTTTATATACCTGGTTAACTGGTGAGATTTGCAGATGAAAAAAACATTGTTTCACTGTCAATTAAGAGGATAAATTGAGGGAACAATTGAATAACAACAGAATCCCAAAATGTCATTTTACTAATTCATTTTCAGAGAAAGGCTTAAAAATCCAGTTACCACTTCTTCTTGGCCTCCCTCAGTACATGCCTCTGACACATCAACACTTGACCCCATAAAAATTTTCTTCAGTTTGATGTTACCAAGACTGAAATCATCCATCTTGACAGGAAAACTTCAGTGGGATGTTCACATCTGTGGCAATCCAGCTCCTCTCAGCTCTCCACCTTCCTTTCACCTCACCATCTATCTTTGACATTGTGGTCTCCTGTGCACTCCCTATTACTTCCCCTCCGCCTGTCTACCCACAACCTTTCTGAAACAGCTTGTTTTCAACACTGCAACGGCATTTGCTGTGCTACATCACTCTAATATTTTTACAACTTGCATCTAAAGAACTGCAATGCTCTTCTGATATCATTCTACTTAAATTTTCAACTTATCTGGAATACTCACAACTTCTTTTTCACATATAAAGGCAAATATACGTTTGCCCCAGTCTCAGATCTACACTGTTTACAAAAGCCAGCTTCTAAAATGCTTTAAGTACAGACATGAACTTCCCTTGTGACAGAATTTATCAGTCTGCTTCCCTACTTATCTGAAGGGAATGGACCTTTTTCCTTTCACTTCAGAAACCATCCAAAATACACCACCCACTTCTTTCACTCCGCTGGTTCTCCATCCATCACAAGAAAGAAAAAAGCTAAAAACTGCTCATTTACAACCAGTAAGCTCCTGGCCAGGACCCAAACTGGTGCCTGGGGTCAGCTGTTCATACCTCTTCTCCCCTGCTCTACACGTGTCACCTGGGGCTGCTGTAACCACCAAGTCCTGGGGACTCCCCCGAGCACTTCCACAGCCGACAGGCTTCACACAACCCTGGGACCTTTCCAGAGGGAAGTAATGGTCTCAAAGTCGTTAGCAGAAAATTCCCACCAGGTAAATTAATTTATTTATATTTTTCCTAACTGCCTCCATAACTTAAAACTCCAAACTAGAGTGTGAACTTAAGGGAACAGCTACACAGTTTAGGCAGCCCAGGGAATGTGGAGGGTTTACCCGAGTAGCTCAGCGACTGCCACGTAAATTCTCCCCTCGTTACTAAAGCAGAAGGTCCATTCTCGTTACCACAGCTTGGTTAAGTGTCGCCCACCTATTCTAAAATAACCAGGACCACAGCAGAGAGTTGGTTCTCAGTCAGCGCTACGAGAGAAACCGTGTGTAACCGCAACGCAAATTCTCCCAAATAAAATCATCACTCTCAAAAGTGACCCACCAGCAGGCAAGAGGAGAAACGCGGCTACGTTTCCACGGGGAGAAGGGGAGAAGGAAGGAAGGGGAGAAGGAGGGAAGGGGAGAAGCAGAGAAGGTGCCCGGTGAGGCGGGAGCTCCCCCCGCGCTCCCCGCATGGCCGGGAGGAGGGCGCCCCCTGCCGGCCCCGCCGGGCGGGGGGTAGGGAATTGGCACCTCTGGATCGGGCTGGGGAAGAAACGCTTGGAACGCAGGTTTCAAGAAATAAAAAGTCGGTGAAAAAAAGACGTGGGGTGCTGCTGCAGAGTGCGGTGGTTAAACAAATAGGAACACTAAACGTCCATTAAAAAAAAATGGGTCCCATCCTGCAGCTCGCTTTGGTGTTTCTACACATTTATAAAACTGTTTCTACACATTTATAAAGCTGTTTCTACACATTTATAAAGCTGTTTCTACACATTTATAAAGCTGTTTCTACACATTTATAAAAGCTACTTCCTTTAGAGAGAAGCTACCACTTCCAGCACGAAAAATTAAAGCTTAGCAGAGATTTTTCCAACAACTGTTTTCAACCCGTGTTTGCAGTGCCAGCTCTGGAGTTCAACCCTGGGAAGGAACTGCCCTCCAGTGCTTTAAGTTATGATACAGTTAATATTCTTTGAAAACTATTTTTGTCTGCCTTTCTCTAAATAGGTGGTTTCTTAAGTGAGTGTTACTTAAAGGAAACCAATCTGTTTTTCAGGAAGGGCTGATGATGTCAGTTCTTTCAACTCTGCTTTCCCATAAGAATTCTTCTAGTAAAAGGAGTTTTCACTCTGGGAAATACTGAAAAGCAACGTGAAAATATCTGAAGCATCTCAGAATGCATGTTTATCAAACTTCTAGTTCTGTGCTTGGATTTTAATCATGTTGCAACTTTAAAAAAGGAAGGAAAAGTGAGATAAAACCCTTTTGATTTTTAAGTTTAAAAAAGACTTTGCAATGAAAAAGGTGCTAAACTAAAATACTTATAAAGAGCTAAATCGAAGTCTGAAGTCAATATGCACAGAAAAACATGTTTTTTCATAATTGTAAATTTCTGTGCTCCATTTCAGCACAGGTATTAAATGTGAAACAGAACCACTGTGTGCTATTAATTGTCTTTTGGCAAAGCTACACCATCCAAATAAATACTTCAATCTCCAACAAAATGACAAGACAGATTCAGAAAGTATCATATTGTTATTGAATGTTTTTAGTAGGTGTGGGTGTGTAGCTATAGGGCAAATGTGTGCTTAATTTTCTATATTATTGTTTGTTCTGATACTGGAAATTCCTGCAGTCAACGACAGCAAAAACCTTCAAGTACAGCTAGAGAGGCTTTAATTTACTGGTGGTGCAAGAAATAACAATAATAGCATATCACCAATTTAATTTGCAGAATAAAAATAGTAAGAGTTATATACAGCTTTAAATCTTCCAAGTAAAGCATTGGATTTTTACAGCTAATGCTCCTTCCTATTCAGATACAGGCATCCTGAAGAGAACAGGGATATTTGTATAATAAAGGACATAGTTTTAACCTCTCATCCATTAATCCACACAATGTACCTGTGAGACAGGTCAGTACCATAAACCCCATTTTATAAAGGTCACATGAGGCCATATTCTACCCTAACGTTCAGCCCCATACCAGCTGATGTTGTAATAGCCTTATAATAATAAAAGCCCATAAAAGGATCCCAACCTAACTCAGATATTACTGACAAGGCACTCTGGCAATCCAATGGTATGACAAAAATACAGCCCTGCTGGATTAACAGACAGAATAACCCAAACAAAATCTGTGCTGGCTATAAAAGGTGCAAAGGAAATATCTCTTTATCATCCTCTATTTAACAGTTTACTTCATTCTGCTGAAAAGAACAAAGCCAAAGTATGATTCATTTGGAAATGAAATCATCCCCACCCCCAGTAAAGGCTTACATTGGGTGGGTAAACAGTTCCTAGGGTACTCCAACAAAACGTAAATATATTGCCTTGCTACTATATACACAGCAAACAGTTTCATTTGAAGACTGAGAGTTAAAAAACAAGTGAGAAAAATATTACAAAGTCTGAAGTCTGAAAATATTTACACGAACAAAAGCTAATCAGAAGTTAACATCAATAGGTTACAATTGCTAATCAAAAAAGGAAGATAACAAGCAAGCACTTCACTCACAGAAGTTCAGGCTTTTGGCCTCAGGTTTTACCAATGCTTTTGTAATGTGAAAGAAATATTAGGATTAACAGCAGTTTTTCTGACTTAGGGCTTATCAAAACCTTTCTCTATTGCAAAGGACATGAAAGAAAAATCAGGATGACACGACTCACACCAAAACATTTTCCAGAAATAAAACCAGTTTATTCCAATCTGTCACTTAATCTCCTATTTGTCCCAGTGTAACTGTGCTCTCTGGGATGTGATCTCTGGGTTTATGTCCATCATAATCAGCTGCATTTAGAGGGAAGGGAAAGTAAGAGAGGGAAGGGAAGGAAAGAAAGAGTTACTCTTCTTGAAGAAAAAAAACAGACTTCAAGTAATTCCAAACAAGGGGAACGCAGAGATTATTACTCTTGTTACACAGCACAGAGCTGATAGACAAAAATCAGCTGAATAAAATTTACCATGGGTCACACGGCCAGTTAGAAGAAAAGCAAAGAATTAAACCTAGAACTTCTCTTTTCTGTACTGAGTATGAACCTACATTCCTGTCACCAGACTGCCTTAACTCCTCCAAGCAAGAATAATTTAACATTATAATATGATAAGAAGCTGTTACAGTCTGAGTAAACACTTCTTAGTTCACAAATTAAAATAATCACCATTCTCTGGCTTATCCAGCTGCCACACACACACTAAATCCCTCCACTGAAAGTCACCATGAACTTCAGGTATCTTTTTTTCCAGGTTGATGATAAAAGGCTCTTTATAAAAGACATATAATATGGTTCAATCTCCTCCCTGCCTTCAGCCAGGTAAACTAAAATATTACTGAAACGAAAAAGCAGTGATATTACTAAAAAATGACAAAACAAACCATTGTATCTTTTTTCCTAAGATGCATTTCGAAGACAAGTCTGCTAACCCCTGAATACAATCCCCACAACTTTCTCATGGAAAATTTTCATATGAAGGTTTGCAAATTACCAACTTGTGTCCAGCTTCAAGCTCTTACACATTTGAAGGAGTGATGAGCACAATCCCCTCCTCTCACTGATTCTCAGTGTCAGCCTTCAAATGTAGCTGATTCTTTCACTGGAGTTAATTTTCAAGCAATTGTAACTGCACAAAGATCTGGGAAAGAAATTGATTTATTTATATTTCTAGAAAGACATTTAAAAAACCTGGAGCCTTAAAACTTTTCAGACACTTCATAAATGCTGCTGCTTCTCTCTCAGGAACTCATCCATGCATGGATTTCTCCTACCTAGAAAATCTGTCCACCACTGAGGATCACAGAGCAAATGAAACTGCTGTTACTTCTTCAAAAAGAGAGGGTCAAATCTATCCACAATTTTAAATGTACCTAAGAGTACTGCAAAGGCAACAACTTAATGCAATTTCCCTTGACAGAAAACAGAATTGGTGAGATGAAAACACAAATTGATAGTTCCTTCCTCTCTTCTACGTGATGTCAACAGTTAAAAGGGACTGGATATGTCTCAATAAACCTTCACAGCCCGTTTGAAGCCTGATCTGCTGAGCTGCTGTGCAATCATGAGAGAGAAAGTAAAATGGTAGATACCCCAATGTCTTCAAGGAGAAGGAAACTACAGATCACGTGTTGGGTGCCTTCCAGTGGCTCCAGGCAGAAAAGCATGGCTCCAAAGAGCTAGGCAGAAATCTTTGTTTAGGAAAGTTCAAAGAAAAAAAAAATACAGAGGCTTCTTCTGAGACAACTCTGGCCCCCTTAATAATCATCAAGTCATGAAAATATTCCTTTGATTCAGAAATCCCACAAAGGTTCTCTCTATAGCAGCAAAGATGTTGACTATGGCAGCACATAGTTGGGCTTTCAAGAGCTATTCTAATCCTACTCATAATGAAGGAAGAAGGACTGCTCCTTGCAATTTTTAATACACTCAGGCTGGAAATTAGCTGTACCAAATGGCTATTTAAGCTTTCATTTCAATGGAAGCTGGGACTTACTCTTACTAGAAAGGAGGAGCAAAGATACAGCAAATTCTGAACCCAAACCAGAAGCTTCTAATACAGACTTCACCAAAGCTAAGGGCAAAAAGAACAGCCAGGACAAAACTGAAGAAGCTGGGACAATGATGATTTTTGAAACTGTTTAGAACCTTCACCTCCATTTGGTTTCTGCAGGGGTCAATTCTTACAGATTTATTTTTTTTCCCATGGCACATTATTTGTCACATTGCTCACACACACACCAAAAAACAAGTGGCCAAAATCTATGCCATCAGCTTCACATTGCATAGTTCACAGATTTTCCTCATAAAGTACTTCTTGGGGATATCCAGATATACTTCCTGGTCACTAAGGCCAATGAGCAAGGAGAATTTTAGAAACTCCATTTGACTATAGACCCAGATGGCTGTCCTAGTGCTAGAGGGATACAAAACTTGATACCTGAAGACCCCGAAACTTTCAGTTTAGAGTGGAAATTATTAACACATCTGTGATAGCACAGCTTACTTAAGCAAATTGCAAAACTAGAGCCATCTTTCTGAAGTCCTTATGCCTTGACTCATTCCTACATCTGCATATGTTACCTACTTGTGCACAACACCTGCAGCACCTTATTTATGAGACTCATTTTTTAGTGGCACAAACTACATGGGCAAACAGAATGAACCAAATAAATTCTTGCTATCTCCAGTGAAATCAATGTTTCTGTTGTTCAGGCTGTCAGCAAATACTGCTGAAACATGAAGCTGGAAGAATATGAAGATACGCAGCTCAGCACCTCCAAAGGTATTTGGGAACAAAATCTTTTTGAGTCAGGCAGCCAGACAGCAGGTACTGAAACATCTTAGAGGACACAGGCATCAACGAGTTAAGGGGAAAGGTTCCTTGATAATGTAAAAAGGAGGAAAATCTCAAAAAAAAGAAAGGATTTACCATGGAGTGGTGAGCCAGATGGGCTGCTTGACAGGCCTGGAACTGGGCTACAGCGACCTCCTTGCTTAGATGTCAGTTCCTGCTCAATCTCTTCCAACCCTGCGCTCTTCTGGAAGCGGCTCATGCGATTGACCACCCGGGGTGACATGTGCGTCCGGACACAGGGCTGGCCTCCGTAGGGGTTGATGGGAAACACATGGGAAGTGCCACGGAGAGTGCTGACCACAACCCAGCGACAGTCGTGGCTGAAGGAGATATCCTGGACCTAGGAAACAGAGGAATGAAATGGGAATGCAGTCACCACTGTACACACAGCTCAACAAGGCAATGGATTTTTATGTTTTAAACACGTCTTGATTGGAAATGTGAATAAAAACCCCTAAGTTTGGGCAATAACTTGAATTTTGCATATATACCAATGAAGATAGCATTCAGTATATATTATAAATATAAGCCACAATATACTCAGTACATAACCAGTAACAAAATTTTCAAAATATTCTAAGATCTTTCTTTTCAACAAGCCTGAACTCCTGAAAACAAACTGTGCTGCAAAGTACTACAGAAAGCCACAAGAGCTTGGTGTAATTTTCAAATAGAATTTAGCTCTATAAAAAGAGCTGGAAAATAATTTCAACTACATTTGCTTGTTTACTTTAAATTTTAGAGATTATCCAGAAAAGGGGAAAGGGAGGGATGAGAATAAGAGAGGGATCTCACCACTGGGCCTGATTACTGGCACTCAAAACTGTATTTTAAGTCAATAGAAATACCCTGTCCTACATAATTTAACAAAACAAAAATCAATTGCCCATACTTTCAAAAGCTGCCCATAACTGTCTTTAATCCTGCTGCAATCAGTTTATCTCTAGGTGGAATTACCATTCATCCAGGTACCCCTAGACTGCTTTTTTTTTGTTTTAAAATTTTGTCAATACACTGAACAACTTTGGCCATTTCTCCACATAAAACCACTCCATTTTACACATAACAATCTTTATTAATGAGCTACTGAAGTCCCAGGAAAGACCCCAGTTGGATTTCTTCTTATGCATACGAGTACTTATCCACCACTTGAGAAATACAAGTCTTTTTTTAGCTTGAAATGGTCAAATATAAAAATACAGTTAATATAAAAAAATATGAAAAAAGAGTTAAATATTTTCTACTATAGTGGCTTGTGCATAGATCTCAGCTATGAAGTCCAGAAGGATTTAATTCTCTTTTAAGTGTCCTTTGCACAATGCTTTGATGGAAAGCAAATTCTTGTTCCTGAAGGAATGCTTTAAGAAAGAGATTAAAGTTTGCTTCCAACGCCAAACTGGCAGACAACTCAAAAAAACAAGTAGTCTAGGTTAAAATGATTTATCATACAAACAAAAAAATCCTAAAACAATTCTTACAAAAATGTTTTTCAAGGTAAAAGCTGACTAAAAAGACCCATGTACCCTAGTGGGATTTAACACAGCAAACAAACATACAGACGAAGGATTAGTTTTCACTGTATTATTAAACAGCATCAGCTAAAAAAATTATTTAAGATTTCACTGAAGCCAGTTTTACAATACACTAGGTACTCCAATTGGAGTAAACACTGATAAAATCTTGACAAATATTCCAGAAATGCACTCCAGCGATTCCAGACAAAAGCAGCAAGTATTCATCAAAGTGCAAGTTTCCAACTGAGCCCTGAAGCCTTTGAGATAAAAAAGGATTTAAGTCCTGTGACTTGTGACAAGATATTTGGCTGACAGACTGTCACGACACAAAATGCTTCATCAACATCACACAGATAAACTAAAAAACAGCACCACACACCTGCTCCTTTCAGTTCTGGTGACATACCCAAATGATCTGCTAATGATATAGCTAAACAATCTCTCCAAAATCTGACAGGTTTAGCACTTTCAGTGGTTTTGGTATTACTGACATAAAATTGCAGCACTTAGTGCTCCTCGTTTGCCTACAAAGTGTTTCACCTTAATAGATTGCTCAAAAAGGATTAGAGACCCCCCAGGGATTAACAAGAGCCAAAAAAAGAAACACCAAAGCTGTGGAGTCAGAGAAAAAATGATGGCACCAAGATTATTTAAATACTTGTTGTTTGAAGAGGCAATTTCTACTGGTCCAAGTCAAACATAAGCACTGTATAGAAAATGGCCATTTCAGTTACAACACAAAGATCACTAATATAATAAAACTATTAAAACTGTCAGAACATAATTCCAATCCTATCAAAGGGCCTGTTCTCTACTTTCTAATAACATGAAGAATGGCCACATTTGTTGTCCTCTGAACACATCACTGTTTTCCCAATATCTGGTATTCATTTTAGACCCAGATTTAACTTCCCCTCTTTATCCCTAAAACCTGTCCCCCTAAATCTCTGTCCCAGCCTCCAGAAAACAGCTTTTCTTATCCTTCCTCCTTGCTGTTCTGCTCTCTCACTACCTGCCTCCAACACAAGCTATTTAAGTCTTTCTCTACAGCTTCATGATCCTTGCAAAGAGTGCTCTGCTCTAAAACCACAGCTGTCTGGAAGGGACTTTATAAATCCCTCTGTGAACTGACATCTCTGAGCAGTATTTACAGGGCAGACCCAGGCACCCTGTGCCTCTTCAATCCCTTCTCTCCTGCACTTCAGCTGATGTCACAGCCAAATGCTTGAAATCACTGTTTTCACTCACATCTACCGCATACTCTCTCATGTTACTTGGTAGAGCATTTTTAGAGGACATTTCTATGAGATTATAAAGAAAAAAAAAAAAGTATCTCACTGTACTGCACAACAGAACTGTGTACATTTCTATGAGATTATAAAGAAAAAAAAATGTATCCCACTGTACTGCACAACAGAACTGTGTAAGTTTCTATATTAATACTCAGTTTTCTGTAAGCATCCTTAGGATTTATACTATTTTAAAAAGACATACGACAGCCCTGGCACGGGACGACAGAAGCCAAGAAACAGGGAAACAATCTATTACAGGATGTTTTTTCCCAATGTAAACATTACACGGAAAAAAAAATAAGTGATCCTGGTCCTCAGGAAGAAAGTTGGGAACAACTTAATCCAAAAACGCTCCCTTCAAAACACTGCTCAGAAACGCGCTGCAGTTGGAGAGTGAGCAGCATGGTCAAGAGCACTTAAAATATGGCTGAAGCCACAGAGGCAGAGAACAAACAGCTTTTTAAGACTCAGTAATAAAAAGAAAGAAAAGTGTTGACAGATGAGTGTGAAATGAATTAAGATTTATGGGAATACAGCTATGAAAGCCCACTCAGCAGTGACAAAGTATTTTGGGAGCTACCGTTACAAACGCAGTAATTCTACCCGTCTCCTACAGGTCTCAAAATTGGCCTCGTTGGTCTTTCACAGATAAATGATGAGTAGAAGTACAACAGACAGTTCAAGGAGGAAATTCAGATAATATTTCTGATTTATATAAGGGTACAAATTAAATACATTCATATAGAACCAGCATAATCCATCTGTGCGATGGAAAGGACTCGGTAACTTTCCAGTAGACCTGGAAGAAAGCAGTGGACCAAGCTGAAAGGAGAATGCTCATCATGGCAGTCTCAGAAGGGACTTCAAAAAAAGTCAGCTGTGTTTGTCCATGGAAAAAAAATATATAAATTATCACATCAGGCTTGCTGTTATCCACCACACTGTTACTGTACATTATACTGAGTTCTTGACTGCTTGTAGTATAAACAAACTGCACAGTGGCCCATTAGTGGTTTTCAAGTTTATGCTAAGCGTTGCAATTTATTGCTGTCCTTTAGGTTAATGTACTATTATTTCATGTATTTATAATATATTTCTGGATTTGTTGTTAATTATGATGTAATGTTTAGATACCAGAGATCAATCAAGACCCCGTGGTGTTTACAGATATATGTTAATAAAGTACAAAGTACACTAGATCTCTCACGATGCAAAGTTTATTCTATAGCTCAAAGTCAACACCAGATTTAATACTCATGTCTATATTCCAAAATTTTATCTATCCTTTTCTGTCTAGGCCAGTGAGGGAATTATAGACCTGAGATTTTGTTTAACTTGGGAACCCTTAAGATATTTTAAATTGCAATCCTAATACTTTTGTGGGAACATCAGTGCTTTCTCCTAGCTTTATTACCATTTCCTCCT
This sequence comes from Chaetura pelagica, assembly GCF_000747805.2. Taxonomy (NCBI): domain Eukaryota; kingdom Metazoa; phylum Chordata; class Aves; order Apodiformes; family Apodidae; genus Chaetura; species Chaetura pelagica. Next base: position 1,790,120 of record NW_009952560.1, on the reverse strand, counting down.
CCTAGTTTGTGAGCAGTTTGGTTACTTAAGCTTCAAGCTACATTTCTTGCATATCCAAAAGTCTTGGTGAAATCCCTAGATACTTCAAGGACCTCAGTAGAGAACCAAAGCCTTTTCTGGCCCAAAGGAATGCACTTAAGACAACCACAGAATGTTGTAAGGATAACAGCATGTATCTTCCAACTCACCCATGGCTAAAGTGGGCTCTGTCACTCCTGTTGTACAGCAGGTCTGCAGAAGTTTTCTTCTTATTTAATAGACTATTCAGCTTGCTCCACAGATCCTCATCAGTACTTGTACCCATAAGGGATTCTGGCTGTCCAGACACCCAACACCTCTTATATTACTGTCTACTATCATTCTCAGTATTAATATTATAACTTTATTAAAATAAAAATTCTATATCCTCAGAAATTATCAGTACTCTGTTTTCAGAGTCATGGACAATATGACTATTGGCCTATCAGAAACAACTGAACAATGTTTCAATTTTTCTAGTAGGCTTTAGCAGGATTTGGAAAGAAATCACCCTTCTCTATGGAAAGGAAGTAACAATCTGAGAAAGGTTTTCTTAACGAGCTAGGAAAGAAACCTTTCTATGTATTATACAATGATTCTTCCATCATGTACCTTCCTTTAACATTATTTCTCTCACTTTTACCATTTGTTTCTTGCACCTCTTTCCATCAAAGCATCCACTTCTAACCTCCGTAACTCCTTTTCACTCTTGGACTGTCTTCTCCTGTTTGCCATCAATTGCTCTTCTCCTGTGCTTCTTTTTATCTTCCACTATCCTGTGTTTTGAACACTACAATGCAAAATCCTCCAGAAAACTGAATGGAAATTTAGCTGCCATGTTCAGAGTCTGACCTGAGTCAGACAGGAGAGTCCTACAAGGACATGCCATGTGTCAACAGCTCTACTGAGGATCAGCTTTCAAGGCTACAGATCAAAAAATTATTTCTGATATTCTGAAAATCTGGGTGTAAATATCTAAACCTAAGGCTTCAAAGCATTTTATAAAATGTAAAATTAGAAGTTTTTGCTATGATTTTTTACTTATTCCCACAGCTTCTCCAAATTTAACCACAATGTTAATTAGAACATACTCACAAAATAAATTAAAAAATAATTCAAGTCATAACTGAAAAAAAACCCCACACATCCAGGAGAGCAGCACATAGAAAACTTATTTTAAAAGCAGCTGATTAAAATGGGAATGGCTGATTACACAAGCAATCACTCGGGACAGGCAGTGACCTTGTTTACCACTACTCCTGGGAGTGACTGACAGCCCTACCCAGCCTCTGTATTTCAGGGCTTCTAGAAGTTAATATTGTACTAACTTGCTGCACAACACTTAAATACATACTATCACTTATTTTCTTAGAAAGGAAAGGGAGCTTTACTGGGCTCTCACTGTACCTCCTCAGGCAAAGGACTCCTGATACACGTGCATTATGCAGTAGTTAGAAAACAAAGCTCACCAGACTGAACCATGTATTTTCACAGTAGCTACAAGAAATATTAAAATACATTTTGATCATTCTAGTGCTTTTTTATCTTCCTTAGTGCTCCTTTTTCAGTTGTGGTGAGTTACACTGGGTACAATATGTATATTCTCCTGCATTCACTGCATTAAATTAAACTTTACGATTGAAGTGAGACAACAATAAGGCAGGAGTAGCAATACTGCAGTAAGAACTTAACCCAGTTTTAGGGACACTTTGCAACATCACAGAGAAAACACGTCAGTATTTGAAGGACAGGACTCAAGTTTTTAATTGTGCTGTGAAAGGACACTGCAGAAATAAAAAAAAAAACAACAATATCATTAAAAAATGAGAAATGAGCAGCAGTACTGAGGAGATAGGGTTCAAAACAGATTAGAGAACTGGTCTGTATTTTAATTTTTTTGGTTGAGAAAATTAAGGAAATGATGTAGCAACAAGCACAAATGAAAAAATAATAAAATCATGGTCTACACAATATGATTTATCAGACTCATACAGACCCAACTCTGTCTCCCTGAGTCGTCAAAACTAATTTCAGATCTGTATAAAGCTAATGGCAGAACCTGGGCACAGTGAGACATGCAGCCAGAGTAGCTGCTCTCTATTAATAACTGAAATAGCAAACACCACTCTGCTTAGAGCTCCACCTCCTCAAGATAGTTCAGCTACTTCTAATTGCAGCAGTTTATTGTCTGCTTTCATCAAAGACTGATCAGCTTCCCCAAATCAATCTATATTATTTCCAGACTGTCCCAGAGTCCTCTCTAGAAATAAGAAATTCTGACTTCCAGAGACCATTTCAATAATTGCAACTACTTAACTATGTCAAAAGATAGGAAGAAGTTCCTGTTAACCACAGAGGTTTTACATGTTTGCAAACTACCCCAATGTTTCACTACCTGGAACAACCTTGAGCAGCCTCTATGAAATCACGTCACAAGAACTTTCAGGCCTTCCCAAGAAAAGTGTGACGTTGCACATGTTCTGGGGCAGCCCAGGCTGGAATGTTTTTATCATTCCTTCTGTTTACCTCTGCTGACTGCAGTCAGTTATAACAGCAGTTGGAGAGTCAGAATAACAAAAGTCTGACAGTGTAAAAGATTACACAGGACCCTGGCCAGCAGCCCACTGATGCTATCGTTACATTTATTTGTTCTAGGTTGAGATAATCCCTGTTTTCAGGGATTTTTTTTTTCTGTTTACAATCTCAGATCAAAGAGAAAGGATCATCAGATGACAGTGTAACTTTCATCTGCAAGTAAATGAGCTTCCTCAGTTCAGAACATGTTATACCTTTATTAAAAACCTTCTGAAATGCTCTTGGATAAAAATATGAATGCAGTGTTGACTTCCAAGGCAAGAGCTGAAGGACAACAAACTGTTCCCTTAATAAAATGTACACCACATACACATGCACATTATTCCCCTTTATGGCTGAATTGTGCAAGCCTGGATTTTTTGAGAGCTTCAGTTGTCTCTCTGGTGTGGTTAAATACAACCAACACTTGCAAAGAACCTTCACCATGTAACACAGCACATCAAAACATGCTGGTTTTTGTTCTGTTAAGTAAAAAATAATAATAATTCTAAAGCATAAGTGGCACTTAAAGACATTAGTCCAATGTAACTGAAACAGGGACTTCAGTCTGTATCTGCAGAAAAGTAACTTTGAATGTTTTGACCGTGGGACTCGCCTCAGTTGAACCAATGAAGTATCTGAGCACTTCACATCCTTTCAGGGCTGCTGTCCTCTCAATTCCCTTCTGAGACCAAGCTCCACTTTCCATCTAACCCCATCTTCACCTGACTCACACAAAAAAATCAGTGGCTTTGTTAGGAGCTGAGTGATCTTCACAGTCCTGCCTCAATGTTTTATTCAGCACATAAGGCTTCTTTTCTTATATTTGCTGCTCAAAGCCAGGAAATCCAACATAGATTTGCAATAACAACCCAGTAACACACAGTTTCATTGTTCAAAGCATACAGAAAGAGAAAAGGAAAACCATGTTACGAATACTAGCTGTGAGAAGTCAGGGAGAACACAAGTACTCACCCTTAAGTCCATATCAAGGGGAAAAGAAGCTGAAAAGCACTCTACCTACATCTCCCTCAGCATCATGAAGCCAACACTAAGCAGGTGTTGGCAGACAAGCCCTGAAAAGAAGATCACTAACAAAGAAACCCAGAAAGATGGCTAGCAGGTGCCTTTGGACACCACTCCAGGGCATAAGAACCATCAGTTGTTCAGAAAGTGCGTATGATAATATATGGCAGACATATTCAAGATCAGCACAATCTGGTCTCTGCAGCATTTCAGTACAGGGAAAGCTTATCTCATTGATAAGGTCTTGAGGAATTTTTAACAGCCTCATCCCTTCCTGATCCATGGAGCACAGATATTGAAAAAACAAAAGCAAGGCTATTGGGATAGACTGTCAATGCAAACACAGCATTCCCTATTTTATCCCATATATTAACATAGTGATTTCAGTGACACAGTCAGGTTGGAGTGGCCAAGTCACTGCAAATGTTTAGCAGAAATTCTGCTTTGGTTAAGGACATGATCCTCGTGTCCATGAAAGGAGATAAAACCCCTTTAGATCTCTTTCCAATCAGCCTCTCTCTATGTCAGAAGTGGTCAGGAAAAGGTAGAAATAGACTTTACACTTTAAATTTCTCAACCCCAAACCAAACCAGAATTTGTCTGGAATTTCAAAAATTAATGTATGATGGAGGAGAAATTCTTTAGTTTGATTAAGTCAAAGTAAAGGTAGAGCTAATACATCAGCCTCAGGAGAGAGACATGTGGGGGACTCAAGAGACACTGTCTGACTGCAGTAAATCGATCAGGAAACACCGTTATTAAATCACAACACTTGCTTAGTTTTCTTTAATATACATTAAGACTGCAACTTAATCCACTCAAGATGCTTTTGTACATGAACGACAGAGAGGACTTCCTGTCACCTTCTCTTAGGAGACAGATGAGAAATGCCAACCTATCGTTCTGCTCTCCAATCACTAGACAGTGTAAAACGGGGTGGGAATTTGCAGCCCTGTGAAAGGAGAGACACTCCAGGGCTAAGATTTTAAACTGGGTGAAATTACAATTCAAACATTGTTATAACACCAGATAGTCAATATTTGGAACAACAATACATATAGTTCCCAAATTTCTGCTCTCAGGGCATAATTCAGATGCTGTGTATTTCACAAAGCTTAAACTGCAGCTCCAACACTTCTTGGGAAAAACAGTTTTCCAGTATACTTCAGGTAGAATCAATTTGAGCATAAGTAGTGATCCCATGCAGAGAACTTCTGTGTGTCCAGCAGCAGCACAGACACAGCCATGCAGACAAGAACATGAAATTTTTATAAACAGTGCCAATGTACCAGCTCTTGTCAATGAACTAAATGTTCTTAGAGTATCAGTATTTGCAAGAAACATGCTAATGGATCACAGAGCAAGGAAAGAAAAATCATGCATCAGACTGTGAAAGAAGGATATTTTGGGAAATGTGTGGTGAAAGCTTTACTGGCCAGAATCTCACATGCAAAAGCAGATTATTGCAGTGTGGACATTAAAATACCACAGATAACAAGGGCATAATGATGATGATGATTAAACAATTTATAATGGGTACTAGCTAAACAATTTTTGACACTGATAATCACTCATGTCCATCAACACAAATTAGAACTTTTTATAGCTCCAGTACAGAAGGTGACCTTTAAGACCATTGGCCTTGATTCACAATTAGCTTTAAACTGGGGGGAGGAAGGAAAAAAATCTGGTTGCAAAAGTACAAATACTATTCTAACCAAGAAAGAAGGTACTAAGGCTTCCAGTGTGTGTCTCAAAATATCTGCATTGAGAATTTTAAATGGAACAGTGTCCAGAATTCTTGTCTAATGCTACTCATCCATGACATTTATGGAATAAAAGAATAGCACCACATAGTACTATTCTCGCTAAACAACTATGAGTACTGTTATTTCAAAAGAAAAAGTAAAACCATCCAACATATTATGTAAATATTTTAAATTACAGATGTGTATTGAAAATCACAGGTACCAACATGATATTGTTTTTGGAGAGTTTAATTATCATGGGAGTTGTGAAATCCATCAATACGCCTCAGAGTGGTTAGAATTTTCTCTATTTTGTAGCATTCCAAAAGCTATACTGTTCACATACCAAATGAAAACTATGTGGCAAACTAGGAAAAAACTTTACTATGTTGATTCTAAGAATTTTAATGCAATGCTTTCACAGACATGCTAATACTGCATCCCAAAAAACACATATCAATAAAGGTTTATTCTTACAACATGTTATGTTTGGATTCCAATGTGTGCCTTAAAAAGCAATTTATCAGCTGTAAAACATAGAAGAGCATCTTTGTTCCTAGTGACTGGAGTCCTATGCTTTGGTTTTCAACATTGATTATAGGATCTTTCCCATTTTTTGTATGAAAGTAGAACAAAAACAACTCTTAGAACATTAAACATATTGTAGCACGTGTTCAAATAGGTGATAGGGTATATTTATACACACAGATCTCAATGCCCTTTATAGTATTTATAAAAATCAGTTGTAAATACATTTTTCATTATCCCATATGGACAGTTTTTCCTGATTTCCTCTCATCTTCCAGACTGGTTATTCCTTCCTATAGTAAACCATTGCCTGTCATAGTAATTACACTTTTCCAGAATGGTAGCAGCAAAGCTTTGGAAGATTTAAACTACCAGTAATTTAAATTAACACAAAAGCATTCTCAACCACTACTACCTTAAATGAAGCTTTCAGATCCAGTATGTTACAAATGTAAGGTTAAAAAAAATTAAGGGAAATGGCACAAGGCATAGAAAAAAAAATGGTTTGAAGGAACTCTAATCATGGTAGTGCATTAATCCAAGCTTCCAGTGCCTGGGTCATAATCACAGTGCCTGAGGCTTCTCTCTGTCACACTAGTTTACATCTGCCAGACTGTCACAAGCCTGTGTGCTCAGTGTGTAATTGCATCAGCAAGGGCAATACTCATTTCTTACCCTGTGGTGACATTTTTATTTATGTATTTAAAACAGGTTCTTCAACAGTTACTCAGTGCTACAAGGTGAGGATCTCCTGATGCCTGAAAGCACAGCAGTGAGGGAGTCAGGCATAAGATGCTGTGCTGCTTCTATCACAGCTGTGCTTCCAAACATCTCCCTCACTTTTATTTTTTTTCCACTTTACCAGTAAATCAGTTTACTGAGCATTTTTAAAAATAAAATTTCAGACTTTTTCAGCCTATGTTCATCTAGCCTAACTTAGTCTTCCATCTTCAAAAGTGAGATTTTTAAACTGGGCAGTTAAATCTCTATCTCTACAGTCTCTGACAGGTTTCCTCACTTTGCTAAAGTGCAGATAAAAGTTAATCACAGTCTTTTGATTAACTCTTCCTTTCAACTCTTTAATTGTCTGGCTTTGGCTTTTACCACCAAAGTTAAGCAAACCCTGACAGTTGCTTCACAGGCACTAGACAAATGTTTAACATGTTACATGAGAAAAGGTTAAGTACAAACACAGCTAATAATCTGGGCTCTTTGGAGGTAGTGTCATATCTGAATAAATCTGACAGCACCTCATTGTAAAGGGCAAGAATTTATTATTGTCCAGGTTAAACGTTGTGCTCTTATTCTTTCTGTGGCTATAACATAAGAAAGGCTCTTTGTGTGCTGAAACAAACATTAAAGTGCCAACATACACAAAATGTATAAGGTGTCTGGGGATTATTCTTCAGCAAATAGTTTAACTTACTTTGGCTTCAGTCTCTCCCCTGTGAAGTGTATACAAATGATGGACGGCACTTTGTGATGATGACCAAGGATGTGTCAGTATTTGAAAAACATGGAAATCATGGCCTAATGTGTCAGTAGTGACCAGCAACATCCCTGGGTAAAAAAACAAAGAAAAAAACAAAGAAAAAGAAAAAAGAAACACAAAAGCACAAGAGATTAATCACTGCAAAGAAGAGGCTTAAGAACGTCTATCTAAACAAGCTAGTGTGGCTTACATTTTGCTTCCTGGAAACAAAATAAAACAGTTGCAGAAAATTACTAAATTGAAAGGGATTCACTTCATAAAAATTAATCAGAACTTTAACTGAAATCATATTAACAGTATTACTGCTTAAGTATTACAATGCAAATCTATAAAAGCCAAGTAAAAAATCTGGGAACAGTCTAACTTGAGAACTTGTGGGACCAATATGAAGCACTGAAGTGATTAATGTTAGAGTGAAGCCCCAAAATGCTCTTCACTGGGAAAGAGCCAATAAAAAAAAAGATTGATGTTTCCACAATAATAATTTCTGGAAGAAGAAACATTACCAAAATCCAGTCAAAATAACCCACACCAAAAACAATCCTGAAGAAGCATCTTTCTTATAAATGTATATGGAAGAAACTGATTTATTACTTGAAAGGCAGCAAATCAGAGTTGAGAGCTTTCAGGAGAAATATTAAATTACCTACTAACTTCATTGAAAACAGGTCACTGATGGATGTACTGAAATTATTAAATTAGAAAATCAGCAGAATCACAATAACTTATATATGCTATTTAATTTTTCTCTCTCTATATGTCAGTCCATTACCCAGTTTTCTAAACATTTACAAACACATTTGAAGTCAATTTCCCACAAAAGTTTAAAGATTTTATACCAAAAAAAATAAGTATTATTTTGTACATGTTAAAAAAGTATGGCATCATGGCAGAATTTAGGACCACAGGAAAGAAAATTCGGCTTAATTTTTCTGTATAAAAATGTCCATATTACCATGCTTCTTACTGACATTTAAGAAGTTACCACCCAAAGTAATCCTCCAACATTTAATTAACATCAAGCACAAAGTGATTTAAGCAGTTTAATAGCTATGTTGAAGTGCCTTTAAATAATCTTCAAGGCATTGCATCTATTAAAGAAAGTCAAGCATTTCCACACAGCTCTGATGTGTTGATTTTCCACATAAAGCATAATGGAAATCTTTTATCCTTCAGGAAGAAAACTGAGGTCGCCACATTTTACACGACACCTATTCAAAGGGTAAATGATGATCTTTCTGTCATGTAAGAGTGTTCTGTTTATTATATGTGGCTCCACAATTCGTCTTTCCCTCTTCTGCTCACTGCTGCTAAACAAATTCAGTCCAAATTGGAAAGGCCTCATACCTTGCCATTCAGGGCCTAGTATATGGCACTTTTACATTTTAGGATTAAACTTGGAAAATAAAATCCTCTTGTGTATTGAGCAGCAGGGAACACTCTCTTAGCAAAGATTAATTAACTTTTCTACTGAAATCTCCGTTACAACATCACTCGATGGCTATGCCATTTTCCCTCCTTGACAACCCTGGAATCTCCATTCCCTTAAGCCCAATTAGGAAAACTTCAGCAGCCAAAGTCTTGGCTTCTAGGCCCAATGACACTCCCTGGTGCTCCCTCCTCCTCCAAGACTAAAGCAGGTTTGTATGAGCACATCTTGCAGCAGAAGCAGCCTCCCGAGCGGACAACACAGCAGCATCACAGACTGTGTGAGCACCCACAGGCCCAGGCCTCAGTTTCTCCTCACAAGTTCTCTTCTAAAATAAAGATCTTGCGAAGGTAAAAAAAATTCTAAACCTACAAGGCCTGTTAGCAGAAAGGTACAAAATCAGAGAGAAATCCAAGTGGCATTTAGAAACAATACTGCCTACAAGTTTCCTTCTCAGCTTGACCACTGATGCTGGCAGGGCTTGGAGGGAGCGCGGGGCCACCCACGCTGCACGCAGCCATTTCCTCGGAATCACACAAATGCAACATCTTAAATCTGACCTCAGCAAGATTCCCTCCAGTAGACATACTTTTACTGTTACAGGCTGTTACTCTGATTCCGAGTGTTAGAAATGAAAGAGAGTTTGTTATGGAACTAAGAAATCTGTGAGTGCATTTGGGTATTATGTTTGGGCGGTAAGGCATGTGAGCTGAGGTTGGTCTGGATGTTAATGTTGGCTTAACTGGCAATTTTCTTGATTTGTAGTGACTGTGTTGATAGGAAATACAGCTAAAGTTGCTCAAGTGCAAGTCAGCCAAGTCTTTAGTGTGGGATTATGCACACAATTTGCATTAATTCTGTTCTGAAACATCACAAAATACACTTCCCTTCTAGTGAAGTGTGCGGTCCTCAATAATATATAGCATTTCCAGTGGAGAAACCTGGAAGCAAACAGGGGCTTGTGCGCTAGAATCAGGCTGCTGCTATTACTGGAGCAAGGATATTCCAAATGATCTAACTCAACACAGTAAGGATTTATTTTCTAAAGTCCTGTGTTTGCCTCCCCCTCATGCACTAGGATAGCTTTATACAGAAGTTGAGAGTGCTTTTGAGCTTGCTCTTATTCCAGATGGAAAGGACCTCTGGAGAAAGAGAAGCTGGAAGAGACAAACACATAAGGCTTTTCTCAACAGTGAGCAGACAGCCTCAGCAAACCTAGCTTATTTTTTTTCTTCCCCCAAAGTGCTAGAAGTCTTTTATAAATACAAATGCAGAGCTGAGTGCACCCAGAGATCTGAGCACAGCATTCTTCATGTGTATCCCATCACATGGCACAGTGCAATGAAGATCGTAAAAAACCTTTTAAACGAGCCAAAAATCTGTCTGGAAGCTGGAGACAGAAAGCTGCGTAATAATCATGAGCCAGTGAAAACATAGGAATTACCATACTGTGTTGTCCATCAAATCTATGGCTTGTTTAGCTAACCAGTATCTCATTTCCAATACTGGCTGGAAGTGCAGGTGTCTGTGGACGGGGCAATAAACCCCAGTGCACGCAGACATGATAGAATTTCACCCTTTTCCTTACAAAGGTCTTTTCCCAAATATGTAATCTCTGTTTACCCCAAGCAGGGCATTGCTAGAGAGCTCACTTTGGGACCATACATGACAATGCACGTCACCCAAATGCAGGAAGCACACACACTGGTACCTGCTTGTTCTTCTGGTGACATACAAGGTATCTGAACAAGCGGAGCCATGAAATGTGCTCGCCTATCTGCAGCTCTGATCAGTTCCATATGATGTCCACAGCTCTTGGTTCCACACTAATGTGCATTGCCTTCAGGTTTTTTGGGTTTCATCTTGTTTGGGTTTGGGTTTTTTGTTTGGTTTTGCTAACTTGAAGGAGTACAGAGGTGAAAGATAATACATTTGTGGGTGGAAAGGAATTGGCTTAAAAATAGAAAGATGGGCGGTATCTGATTTGGCAATTTTGCATGCCTCATCTAAAATCCTGCAGTCTGACACTGCTCAGAATACATGCATTTTATTAGCTGGAAGCCAAAGGAAAACAAGTCTTTCCCTTATATTAGCCACTAATTTTCAGTAAGTTAAAGGAGGACCTTTCATACCCACACTTGCATTTGAAAGACACATGTACTTGAAAAACTTGTACCAACACCGAGGTCCCAAGCACAATACCACAGATGTGAGAAAATATGTATTTTTCAAACAGCATTTTTGAAATTTCTTGCTACTGTTATTCAAACAATAAATCACTGATGTGTTAGAACATTTGACTCAGGTTTTGCTGTGGTATTTTCCAGCTCTCATTACTTCACACCAAAGAGTCACAGTTTTCAATTACTACAGCTCAGCCATTTCGTTTCCCTCTCCACCTCCCTGCAGCACAGCTACTGAGACACCCCAGCAGAAATGCCTAATCCCAGCAGAGAAACATGAACTTGAATCTTGGTCGTTACCTCACTTTCACTTTCAAGTGCAGGAAACTTCAACTCAGCTTTCTAAAAGACCTTGTGACAGTTTTCCCAAAAAGTTGTTTAGACGGAAATACGGGTTAAAGCTGTCGTAAGTTCAGTCCAAAATGTTTTCTCTTATGTACTTTATGTATGAATAATCAGAGATGAAAAGTGAATAATTCTCAAGGATTTCCTGCTTATTTTTCAAACTGGCATTAATCCCTGTTTAACAGATAACATCTGAAATCAATTGAAAGTCTTGCATACGCAGAACCCAGTGGAAACTTCTGTGTAAAGCAGATTTTACTTAGTATGTATCTTGCTGCAAAAATTTTGATTTTGCTTATCCATAACAAGAGGGGTGCAGCTAGGTTAAACTAATGACTGTTTTACTGTGTGGTTTTTCAAATCCACAGAGATGATTAAAATCCAGTTTAAAAGGAACAGATACCCTAGATGGAAAAAAATAAATTACCAAAGTTTTGTTTGACCTGACAGATACATTTGCCCTAATTTACAGCTTCCTACTTTTCATGCATTCTGTTTGGGAAACAATAAGCTTCTTTCAGGATAGAAACGTTTAAAAATACAGAGAATCTATGCATAAAAGAAAAAACTAGTACAGATGTAGACTGTGGGTTAAGAGCTATTTATGCAGTATCAGAAGACTAAACCAGACTCTGGCCTGGCCATAAACTAAGCCCACGCCCTAAATGAGGTGCCAAGCCACAAAAAGCATTTGCGTCAACTGGGAATACAAGGAAAAGAAGGACTTCTAATTATAGGGCCTGGAAGCGGAAGCCCAGAGTGATTAGGAGTTTAGGCGCTGCTGTATGTTTATCTGGGAGCTTCCCCTCGCTCTCTCAGCCCAGGTTTGATAGATGAGGGTTGGCCTAAAGGGTGGGATTGAAGTTGCTGATGGTACACAGAGTTCTCCACGATCCGAAGGAGAGGGAGACTGAATACTAAGGCTTCTGTGGCCTTGTAGGAACATAACTCTTTTCAACTAGGCGTCAGCTGGTTAGCCCGAACGGCAAAATTAGAGAGCAGCAAATCTCAGTTGGGTACTTGCTATAAAATCTACGAAACCTGAGTAGCCTAAGCATCTCCACCACATCCTATTTATAACACCTATCTAATTGCACAGTTGTTTATTTTATGCATACAAATGAGGTACACACAATTTTACCTTGGGTTTTACTTTCACGAGTAACTTTGCTTTAAATAATGCCATCTTTCAGAGCAACAGAAGGGTTTTTCCGCCTTCCAAAACAATGTCATTCTGTAATTACACACTGAAGAACTCAACACATTCAAGCTGTGCTGGATTTGTTTTAAAAACACCAAGGGCACAAATGTTAGGAAAGCAGGCATGCATCTGCCCAGAGGAAACTTATTCACGGATGTACTTCATTTAGGAACGCAACTCTTATATTTGCATGCACATACACCACACGGAGACCCACAAACCCGCTGCACAAATACACTATTTACACAAACAGCGATAAAACATCGTGAACAACTTCAGATTTTATTTTTTAAATATGAGCATGGACACCATGCAATGTTAATATTATGCTCTGCAGGTTTTTGAAAATTACAGGATCAGAGAGCTGAGCGGAACTGCGCCAACTTACAGTCGCTCCTGATTCAGTCCATACGCTTTTCGCTCGGCTTTTTCCTCCAGCATTCCCACCCTCTGCACACTCGTGGTACAGATTTCTGCCCCACTGCAGCTCTCTTGCAAAAGCCGTTGTGTATGTATCTTGTTAAGATGTGACAAAGTTGATATGGTCCATGGTTTTATGAAACATATGACCTGACCTATGAACAGTAGCTTTATTTATACTCGCTTAACTCTCCTTAACTCCTCTCTGAGGCTGATGCTAGTCAAAATACAACTAAATATTAGTGCTGCTGAGCCCATCTGTACTTCCAAGTGTAACACACATGCCACAGTTACAAAATTTAGTCTCAAAAAAAGCTTAGCTAAATAAGGAAAGTCTGATTTTAACAGAAAAATTCACCAAAAAAAGAAAAAAGTAAATAAGGATATCCAAAATATTTTATAATAAATACTAAAAAAAACCCCAACCCTGCAAAGTCAAAAGAAAGGGAAGAAAAATAAATTATTTTGTGAATAAATTATTACCTCTGACTGTGCTCTGGAGATACCTGTACACTGTCACACACTTAGGACAACTATAGATCTAAACTGAACATTTGGAGCTTGGGGGATGTATGGAAACCGTCAGACATTTCCCATGTCCAACAGATGGCTCGGCAGTACGCTTCAGATACTGGAAAATCCTGCACCAGTTTCAAACACTAACTGACTACAGCTGATGGCCCAATAAATGCTAAAACTTTATCAGGACGGGTTTCTCCCGCCCAAAACTGAAGGACACACAGGGAGAGCAGCTGAGTAAATGAGGGCAAAAGATCAAAGGGAACCAACTCACTTTTCTTTTAACCCCGCTTGCAATTCCTCCAAAAGGACACAAATCTGCAGCCACCACCTTGACGTTGGTGCTTGGGGGTTTGTCAGTTGCAAGGATTGCAGTAAATATTTTAATGCTGAAACATATTATCCTGTTTTGCTCTTCGTTGGAATAACAATAAAGCAAATGTTACAGAGCAAGGGCAAGTCCTGACCTCCCTGAAGTCAACAAGAGCTTTTGCGACTACCTTCAAGACAGGAAATAATTTTACCCTTTTTATGCAGTTGTGCATCTTTAATCGGAAAGGAAGTTAACAACTCGTTAACAATGCCTGCTGTGCTAAATGACTGGTTTCATTTTAATATCTAGATGGAGAAAAGCCTCCTACCTTCTCCCCCCTCCTCAAATATCAGATTTTCAGAAGGGGAAACGGGTACTATCAAACCTGCTGCAACTCCTGCCACCAACTACTACTTAATCCTAATTTGGGGACAAATGTGGGGAGGGAACAATTTAAATACTGAGATTAGAAATATCTGAATCAGGAAGTTTTCTAAAACATTAAGTAGCAGTGGGTTTAGGCTATTGATAATAAAGTATTTCTGACATTTAATGCACTGCAAGTGGCCATACTGACCCTCTTTTAAGTACATTTCTTCTACCCAAACAACATGATGCTGCATTTTAAACAATACTTTTACTTGTATCATAGCTATCTGAAATGTAGTAATTATGTAACAGATCATCTAAATGACCAAGAATGTACTTAATTGTCAGTATATCCTGAAGTCTCACACCTTCAGGTAGGAAATACTCTAGATTTAGGCAAGTATTTCTATAAAAGAGAAATTAGTTTTCTGTGGGGAGGCATTTAAGAAGAAGGAAAAAAGAACATACACAAATTGAACTAAAAAGTACAGAAGAGAACAGCACTGAAATTACTTCACAAAGAGGGCCTTTCTCATCCATGTCAACCTGGCTAATTACGACAAGAAGACAATTTTTTGTCATCATTCAAAGCATACTTCATGTTAAAACAGCCTATATTTACTCTTCTAAATGCCAAAACATTCCACTGCTGACACTTTTCCTTCACAAACTATAAAGCAATGCTAGCAAGCTACAGATCATGAACTGTTGCTCACCTTCTGGCCCAACATATAAGGGTATAGAGACACAATCACTGAATCATTTCATATTATACCATTACATTCTTTTCAATAGATTTTTCTTCAAAGGCAACAGTTCAAGGTGAAAAATGAAAGTCAAAATAAACAGAGAAAAAGCAAATAGCCATTCTGTAATCAAATAATTACAGCTCATTTTAATCTAGATGACAGATCCAGGAAGGTGATGTTCCAGAAAGAGATTAATCTTGCAAACTCAAGGAGACAGTTGCAGTCATTATATGACTACAAGCGCAGATGAGGAGCTGGTTGCAGCCATATCAGTACTGCAATAAATTAGCTTATACAGCACTTGCCATTATAAAAAACATCTGTAAACCTTAACTAATCTACATGTTTAATAAAAGACTGATTACTCTTGTACACATTTGGTGGGAAAAACAGAGCAAAAAAATTTCTGTCCATGTGTGAGACACTATCAGTGCTTCCCAAGAATCAAAGAAGGAGTTTTTCTGCCCACTTGCTCTGATCAATGGGAAAAACTTCTGCAGAGACATTCCAATTTAAATCTCTTTAACTATTAACTCAAGGCCACCATCACATTTCAATATAGAACATTTAAATAATCAGAGGAATTTCAGGTCCGTTAAAGGTGCAGTCAGGCATCCAAGGGGGTATACAGTTTAATCTGGTTTACTGCTGGTCCAACATTAATTTTCTCATTATTAATGGATCAAAAAGCTCTTTTGTAGCCAAGAGAGCGTAATTATTTAAAACTTTAGATGTGTTGCACTTCACAGCTCTCAGCAACTAAGCTGGCAGGAGTAACACTTCTGGAAAGTAGATCATTTATTTATCCCATTTAAAAGAAAAAAAAACACAGGTATTTATAAAACAGCAGCTCTTCTAAGCTATTTACTAATTGAGTATCTTATATGAAAAGTTTCTCTCTTTGACATTAAAATTACCACAATTAAACAACAAAAATCAATGTATAAAAATTTATTTTGACATGTCATTTACTGGTTTCAGCAACAGATTAAGAATCAGGGATCCTGTGTAATATTTTTTTCTGTGTTACCGTGTGACCTTGAGTAACAGCTTCTCAACCCTTCAATTTTCCTAAGATTATCTTTCAGTCCATAATGTTACAAGTTTGAAGTTGTTACAGTTCATTTTCAACATACTCTTCATTTTAACCTGTCCTCTTCTAATATATTGGTTTAAAATTGTACCCACAGCTTTGATTTTAGCTCTTTGTCTTCTGTACTGTTTGCAAACTCCTTTTCTATCCCCTCTCCCTCGCACTGCTGGAATGATGCCACTATTCATTCAGTCAGCTACCACAGCTTGCAAAGTCTCCCACTTCTTGTTCACTAAGAAGTCCTTTCTTCCTCTCTAAATGTATTTCTCTGGAATCTTTCTTACCACCTTGCCCTTAGCTTCATAAGGATCAAGTCTTTCATCCTAGATATCTTTCCTGTCTTATGCAGCAGCTGTCGTGGTCCAAGAATGCATCCCATTCTCTGCTTGCAAGGTAGCTGTATGAATTGACACTTTTCCACTCAATATATTTATACAAATATTACTTATGTATATCAGAATGTGCCTCCACCATCCCACCAATTCAAAAGTTGGTGCTACTGCCAAGTTGAAGGTGTACTTAGCTACAGTTACAGTAGTGTTTCACTTAATTACAGTAGTTCCAGTTGGTTTTAAGGGCTTGAACTGAAAAATATTGCATCTTTTGCTCCCCCTACAATGGCAAGAAGCTGTGACAAAATATTGTGGCTGGCAAACACTTCTATGATTCCATTTAAGATGTGTAGAGAAAAGCTTTTATTGAAAAATAACGCCCCAAGAGAGGACCACCACTAAGCTTTTGTAACAAAATGTCCTTTTCAGAGGCTGTAGGTCTAGTTACTTGCCTTAACAAATTGGCAATTGAAGCACAACCTCTAAAAAAAGTCAAATACAGAATAATTCTCATCTTTCCTGGCTACCCACAGCCACCTACTGGATTTTTTGTAGATATAGCTCTTGGCATGAAGCCTTTCCTCCCCAGTGTAACTGAGAAACAAGGCACAAACCTTATAGTAACAGTAAAGAATAATTAAGAATCACACAAACTTCAAATAGATGCACAAGCTTCTACTATTAACCAGACTCCCAAAACAAATACACCTTATATACATTTATATGTATGTTCCCAGTAAAAAGGAGTAAAGGAAACAAAAGCTCTGCTGCTTCTCAGCAGTGTCCAACACTTTAGTCCAAATCCAACTTGGCCAGTCCCACATCAACAGCAAAGTAAAAATCTGAAACTGGGAGGTCCTACAGTCCTGTGATAGGTTACTGGCTTGTACTATTGCAGTTACTATACAACTGTGACTTTTTGAAGGAATTAATGCCAAAGGCTGTGCCAAATGCCCCATTCAAGACAGAAAGGAGATGGAACATGCATCTGTAGGGCTCTAACTACTGTGCCCATAGTGCCTGGACAACCTCCTTGGAAAACTCCTCAGCAGGACAGACCTTCAGAGCCCCACAGAGAGAACAGGAGGCTATGTCCAGTTCAGATTTCATCACTTCTCACAGGCAAAAGAGGAATTGAGACCCAAGGGCAATTTCCCATTCTACCTCAGTAGCTCAGCCTAACTTCCAAAATTATTCCCTGTGTTAATATGTGTAACTTGAGGCTTCTAGAAAAAGTAGAACTACAGAGGAAGAGGAGGTCACGCTCAAGACAGACAGAACAGTGTTAGATGTTCCAGCATCCCCTAAAATCACACTCAGTATCTGAATATCAAGACTCTCAGAATCAGTGGACATATCTAAAATTTACAGTTAATTTCTCTACACTTTATCTACAATTTGTGAGAATGACAAATATTCCTGTTTTCACATTCCCTTTATTGACACAAATGCCTCCTTAAAACCTTGTGACATTATAGTAATCAGTATGAAGCTTGTGAAGTACCCTTCAGTGGAAGGTTAAAAGCAACAGGTTAAGTATGTGAGTACTGTGAAGGCCTGATGTATATAGTTGATCTGCAGCAAAGGATAGCCTGGCTCTGTTTCTCAGGATAAGCCAGAAGTTTCCCTTCCCTTGTGTTAGACTATCCCAATGCAATGGCACAGGAGAATACAACAAATCAAAGGCAAACCAGCCTTGTGATTAGCTGCCACAGTGGATAGCTGGCATCCCTCAGTGCTCCTAAGGAATGGTGCCAGCTTTAAGACCAAACATTAACTGTCTCAGATTTCTATAAGGGCTGAGAAGTAAGTATCTCAGCAACCTGGCAGAAACACAGCGAGCTGCCTGGAAAAATGCTCCCAGAGTTCAACTGGAGGCAGGGGATTTTACTTCAGACACGGAGGTTATTCACCCTGACACCCACTTGCAGAACCGCTGCATGAATCCAGCAGCCAGGAAGGCTGGAGATCTGTTTCAGACAGTACATTCCCTTCTTGTCTCCCCACCACTGACTCCACCACAATCCTGATGGAGACAACTGAGGCCACTGGGACACAGACATGAACTGCACCACGCAACTCATGATGGTATTTTCTACTTCATTTCCATATGAAATTCTCCTTCTGCAGCACAAGCCAAGGCACAGGGCAGTGTGAAGCACAAGTGGGCTGTTACTTCCTTTCTGCCTTATGAAGCCAGTGTTGTTAAAAAAAAGGCAAAAATTAAAGCTACTGTTACCAGGGAGGGACAGGAACACATCCACATCCCATCCAGCACCCACTGCCAGCATGCATTCCT
>NW_009952560.1:1692226-1771321 GCF_000747805.2 Chaetura pelagica | reverse complement strand
CATTCCTGCAGCACCCTTCATTTGTGGGACTGCTGTTCAAACTGTGATCCCACAAGGCGATGTCAGGGAGAGCAAGTGACAGAAACCATCCCTTCCTCTGCGAGTGAGAGGGGATCTGGCCTTTCCTCTCCTCCACAGGGAGAGGAGAAAAACTTATTGACCCGTGCACTAGATAAATGAACAGACTATCCATTAACTAGTGAATTGCACAGAATGAAATTATGTTAGAGACAATAAAATGAATATGATTTTAAAGCATTCATTAAAACTGTCACCAACCTTCTAAAATTTAACCTACAAACCGCAGCTATCGTCCATATATCATACCAAAAGCTTGCCAAAAATCACAGTTAACCTGTGCTAGGATCAAGAATTCTAACACACAGTAAATTTTGGGTTTAATTTGAATACCTACAATTGCTTATAAAATATCACCCAAGACATGAAAAGAAAATAAACTGGCTAACTTGGGTCACACGTTTGTTAGTAAAAAAACTTGAGTTGGAGGATATCTAGATACCAGTGACAAAAATCTTCCTAATTAGAAAGCACTTTCTTAGGCAACAGACAGATGTTTTACAGTCACAAAATACATTATTTCCACTTAAAAACTTGATTGCATCAATATCTTCACAGTTTTCATTGGAATAAAAATCTGAAGTATGAAAGTAAAAACTGTGATTTATTAGTTATGCCTTGATACACAATTCAACTTCCTTTTCTCTTCCAGTATCTCTAGGAAGAGGCAACCTTTGGGTAAACTGCACATTTATTTGTTGTGTCAAATCTAGTTCAACCAATAACTCAAGTTAACCTAAAAAAGAATGTTCATCTTTGTGCTTCATATTTCTATAAATCCTAGAAAATCTCAATTTTATGACCCTAAACCATACCAAATAAAGAGAATCCATGTGTCAGCTACAACACTGACTCCAAATATTGAGAAATAAGTTCCTTTTCAGCTAATCACCTAAAAAATTCTGTCCCAAATGCGCCACATTTTGTAGACAAATTATACTACTGTAAGCAATGTATTTTTGCCTTAAAAAAACAAACAAACAAAGAATTAAAAAACAGGGGGGCTGGTTATTTCCAGGCTTGTTGATAACGTTTGCTAAAGTAAGATGAGCAGCTGGTCTAGATTGAAAGGCTGAACCAACTGTTTCCTGTCACATTTAACAGCCCAGCATCATTTAAAATCTTAGTATTAGGAGGAAGGTGAAAATAAATTCTGTAACTTCCATGACTGCATCATCTATATTAAACCTTTGAGCTCTGTAACTTTCAAAACCCAAATGATTTGTTTTTACCTTCTTTGAAATAATACTAAGAAGTGCCTATATATTAAACATACATTCACTCCACATTTAAATAAAAAGTTAGATTGAAAGAATGAGACTTTCAGCTTCCCTGATTTTAAAAGTTAATCAAGCTTGATTCGTCTATAGAATGTTTTGTTTTCCTAGACAGTGAAGGGGAAACTTACAGTTTATTATGATATTTGGCTAAGATAAATTTTTTACCATTTCTAAAGGTAAACAGGACCTATCAGTCTGGAAGTGATTTCTGAAACACTGATCTTATTTACCTCCTTATGGATTCTATCTCTGGCTGCACAGAACTTGTATGAGTGTGGACAACAATGTATTTAGCAACTAATGTTCAGCTTTACCACAAAAAAAAATAATCTATAATTTGCTTTTAAATGTTGTGAAGCAAAGACAGTTCACTAAAACTAAATCACAGCCTCATAGTCTCTAAAATTACTCTTAAAAGCAGGTATAACAGTTTCTATAGCACAAATAGATCCATATAATTTACACACAAGTTGGTTTTAATTATCTCAGTTCATAAAGGCCTTTATACCTTAGATCTGTCAAAATGAAGAGAGGGATTCTGTTAGTTTTTATGGTGTTAAAATCTATAAAAGGATCCTCCTTTCTGGCCTCTTAAAACTAAGATCCTTTGCGTATGTTCAGTTCTCTGAAAGAGCTAAAAAGCAGATTCCACGATGCTTATCAGCTGGGTGATTTACAGACATGATACTTTGAGAAATCTCACCACTCGTGACTGGGATTCAAGTCTGACGGGACAACCTCACACCACCCGGAGCGAGTCCTGTCCAGCTCGCCGGGCTACGCCGAAGCCCTCCCTGCCAACATCATAAATGCTGCCATTAAAATATTTGTTTTAATTCTGACCTCAGAGTCACAGCTAATAAACAAGAAAGGCAATGAGAAATTGAAAAACAAACTAAATGCAGCTGTTGGACTGGACGTTTCACAACTGTGTTTAACTGCATCCTTTAATTTCACTTCTATGAATAGAAGCCATACACCACAGCCTGCATGCCAGCGAGTCAACCAAGCAGTATTTTCTTTTGAGTTCATTTTGCAGTGTTACTCCGTCATGTAAATTTTACTGTATTTTTAACTTTTCCTTTGAGATGGGGTCTGCAAACAATGGGGAACTATTTGCTGGTGGTTTCTCATTAGCACACGACTCGCGATGGAGAGCATTTGAATCATTTTTCCATAATCTTCCTCACACACAGGAGGAATTGAATTTTTCTGTGTATGTACAGTACATGCTGTGTGCGTGTGTGTGTTTGTGTGAGCCCATTGAAATAGATCCACTGAACAGATGATGAGTGTTTTAGAAACTATGCATTGCAAAAATCACAAGGAAGAACTCAATACAGAGGAGTGAACCATTAAGCTGGTGCTAGTCTACAGACTTCCCCAAACTGACTCAGATATAAAGAGGAAAGTATTTGGAACAATCTATTAAAATAGTTTCCCAAAATGCACAGGATTAAAAATACTGATTAGGTAGAGAATCAGGAACCTGAACTTGATAGAAAAACCCTTATATAAGTAAGAAAATACATTTTCAAATTGCAGACACAAAGAATCACATGATTAAAAATTAAGAAAGTAAGAAAAAGAGAATTTCCAACTTATTTTGAAATGCATTCCTTGTGTATGGAGGAAAACACAGATAATTTTGTTTTGGGAAAAAAAATATAGCACCTTAGTATGTTTTTTCAAATAGGAAACAATTCTCCCCTTCTCAAATTTGGTATGTGGAAAGGTAAGAAATGTCACCTCATCACCCTTCAAAATAAAACACTGTTTCCCCTCACTAGGGGGGAAACAATTTCAGGGTTTTTAATAATAAAAATCAATAACCATTTATTTAAAATAAGTGAAAATTCAACTCCCAAATCTTACATACCCCTAAAGCTTTATATTGAAATGTCTTAGAAAAAGAAAAAAGAGGAGGGAGGGGAAGCAGATCTGATGTCTCCCCAAGGACACTGAAGTCCCACTTCTCAGCACCAGCTCATTTCATCAGGATATTTGCATCCCCAACTTTGCTCGAGTCCCAAGACCTTACACAAAAATAAAACACTGAATAGTTTGGAGCAATATTAAAAGGAACAGCAATAAACCAAAACATTTGCATGAAGCCACAGACAGAACTTTCCACATGGGATCCTGCCAGAGCTCTGTGGAACCCCGTGAATTCCCCGCCTATCAAAGCAGTGACTGACAGGCCCAGCAATCATGGCCCTGTCTGTGATGGAAGAGGGAACCAAGTGAGTTAGTTTTAATGGACTAGGGCTGACAGCAGAATTAGTGAGGTTTTTTCCTCCTTTCTAAAGCACAACATCTAATACACCATCATGAAAAACGAGGATGTTTGCAGTTCCTTCAGTCTCCAGTTTAGACACTCTCTAGCTTACACTAATCCAGTTTACCATTGAGCAACTGATTCAAATTGGTAACATTTAATCTTGGCTCTTCCTGCTCCCCATTTCCTCCCCATCTCAGACCCCTCACATACTTCAGTTCCTGGCAGACTAGCAACAACACGTCAAATTTTGGCGGCTCTTCTGTAAACGTCTTTAATTAAGTAACCCCCAGGCGTATTCCTGCTTTTGTGAACTTCCAAAATTTAGTCCAGGGCACCTGCATCCAGAGTTTACATAATAAGCTCTTTCTTATTTACTTTCTGTAGCAGACAGGATTCTTCTGCAATATTGAATGACCATGACATTCTGCAAACAGTTGGTACCTGGCTTATTTTATGTATATATTATATATATAAAATACAAATATACATATAACTATTACATACATATAAAAGTTTAAAGCCTCCTAATAATAAAGTCTTGCATAAAGTTGCATTGACAGAAAAACATCTTAATAACCAACAAAATATTTGCTAAAGATTTTTATCCTGGCTACATTTTAGTTATGGTAAAAATTCAACCATATTAAATGCAGACCATTGTGTCAATACTGCTGGTTTACATTATTTAAACAGAAAGTTGTTACTGGTTAAACATAATGGACATTTCTAAGTACCTTAGATCTACATCCATAGCATGGAAAAGGCCAAATCCCCATTCCAAGAAATGGTAGAAGACTATACTGTCCTGTAACCCACAGTAACAAAGTATGTCTATTCATCAGAAAAAAAGAAATAATGCAGGTGATATTACCTGCAATTCAGTTCAGCTAATAACACCCTAGGTTATTTTTGTGTGGCCAAGGTGTATTGACAGTAATCCTATAAAGCCTTGTCTTTGACCCAATCTAAAGGTATCAAGATCTTCTAAAAACAAAAGCAAAAACAAACCAAACAAAAACAAACAAAAAAACCCAGGAAAATATAATGCATAGGTTTGGGAGCATATGTACACAACAAGCCTGAAAAATTAATCTAAATTACCTAATATGAACTAGTGAACAGCACTAAAATAAATCAAGACAATGTTAACTCTTAAGTAAAAGCATCCCTTCAAAAGCTTAATGTAATTTTCATTTAAAAAGTGAATTAAAGTAACTGTTCTTAGAGTCTCTTTATAAGTATAAGCCTCTTGTTTCCACTACATCAATGCACATGCCAGAGGTACATTAATAAAGCCCTCAGTCTATTAATATTACTTCCTTGTATTATTTATTCTCATCTTGAAAAGTTTTATTAAAAGGCTTAAAGTCTGTCTAAAAGTCTGAAGCTGTCAGCCTTTGTTCCAAAATGAAAGAACGGAGCTGGTGCTCTCAGCTCTGTCTGGAGCAGCTGCTCTGCACAGACCATCGGGGGGGGTGGTCAAATGTGAACTAAATAGTCTCAGAATGCAGCTCATTTCCCTCACAACTGTTCCTGCATGCCTGAGAGATGTGACTTGCTTCTTAGATGTGGCTCCTTCCCCATTAGGTTGAAGAAACATTATTTTCTGAATGAACTGCAAAACTGTACTACAACCAAAAGCCATCCCGTGGCTGCCACTTAAAAGACTGCGTACGTGTAGCTCCTGGCCTAGGGTCCATCAGCCACAGCTCCCTGCAAATCCATCCAGCTTGTTGGCCACTGCCAAGTTGCAGGAATTATTCTGCTGGCAGGAGCCCATCCCTGGTTATCACCTGCACTGGGGCCCCCCCAGCTCCTTCCCCTTACACACCAGTTTCCTTGCCACATACCGTGGTGCAAGCGTCACTTCATGGGAAGGGGTTGTGGTGAAAAATAA
This sequence comes from Chaetura pelagica, assembly GCF_000747805.2. Lineage (NCBI taxonomy): Eukaryota > Metazoa > Chordata > Aves > Apodiformes > Apodidae > Chaetura > Chaetura pelagica. Next base: position 1,765,785 of record NW_009952560.1, on the reverse strand, counting down.
ATAAATACCATGTGTATGTATTACTTATTAAGCAAATATATTGCAAAATCAGACTCCTTTTTCCTGCTAATACACAGCATCACTTCCATGGCACTTGGCAACGTTCAATTATTATAATAACATTCATTCAGTTCATTCAAGATTGGATGGAGGTCTTAAGAATCAAAACACCAGTGCTGGAGAAGAGGGACCTTATCTTCATGTAAGTAACAAAAGACACTGGCACATATGGCACTATATAAATGAATCATGATTCTGACATATAATAAAGTGCATAGAAACACTGTGTCAGTTTCCTATGGAAGAAAAGGATACATAAATACTCATATCCTAGCAATTAAAAAAGAAAAAAGAAAACAAGTGCCAGTGCCAAGTCACCTGAACTTGAAACTTGGAATCAGATTTATGAAGCACACTTCCAAAAATAGAACAAGAATGTTATATAGGAAGTGTGCCCACCAGCCAGAAGAAACACTGCCATCAAAGCTGACAACACAGCTGGTAAAGGGAAAGGATTAAGGAGGCTCACATTATAATTTTTCTTTATAACACTAGAATAAGGACCCAGTTAGCATTTCATGTCTGTTTCCCAAAGACTCAATCAGCAACAAATGGCAAAGGAGGACCAGTCCCTTCTCCCTTTTATTGAACTACTACATAACTTACCTATTAAAATGAATAATGTCAAGCAGAGAGGCAATAACAACACATGCAGGGACCTAGATTTTAGAAATTCCACAGGACCGAGGGATTTTGTGGATGAGATAGATGCCTGGCCACAAATTTTCAGCTGTAGTACAAACATCCCCCCTACCCTTCTCTCCCCTCCACCCCAAAAAAAGTCCAGCAACACACTCCCCACAGTGGGGACCATCACAACTGTTTTTTGAAAACTAAAATCTGACATACAAAGGAAAAAACCCACAGAAAACCTAAGCCACCAGGATCTGCAGCTTTTCTCCTTTATGTTTTGTTTTGTTTGTGGGTTGTTTTTTTCTTTTCCTTTCTAATGTTAAACATGATTTGCTGCATGTCTTAGACTGAGACTTTTACAGTCTCCCTAAAATGAACTGACTCAAAAGCAAGCTTTTATTAACATGAGGGTCTGGAAGAAGTATATAGGGGCATGCTAGGCAGCATTAAAAAAAACCCACTATGGTGCCCTCTAAGTATACTCAGAAATTACATTTCAAGTTTTTTATTTTATTATTTAACCAGATTTTCAGAGTAGCCATAGATCTAATACCAAAAAAGAAGCCAACTATGCCAAGTTTCTTCTTTCTTTGAGTGCCTCAAATCAGAAAAGGAAAAAATTAAATAGATTTGCTTTACATTTAAACAAAAGGTAGATCTAATGCCAGCAAAAGTCACTACAGTATGTTTCCACACAGCACAATGACATACTATGCAGAGACATCCCTGTTTCTTCTTTCATTACCTTCTCTTGTAACGCAGCCACTGCAAAAGGCTGCATGCACAGCAAGCTCTCATTGCCAACTAACTCAGATCAGAGCTCCATGTAGATTATTTACCTTGCAGGGAAGAAATAACAACCCCCAAATCCTCAGTAACAAAGAAGAAGGGGGGAAAAACCCCCACAACCAAAAAGACACCTTCCCATCAGCAGGAGTCCTGGCATTGTTTGTAACAAGACTTCCAATCAGGCCCATAACAACATAGCTAGGACAGTCTGAGTGCAGTGAAGGACTTCTTCTTGGTTTCAAAAACAAAGAGGAAAACATGACTGCCTTTTCCTGACATTAGCAAGCCTCTTTTCTTCCCATTGGATTGTTTTCTGATAAGCCTACAATGAAGCAATTACCCCTTCCTATGGTACCTGTACATTCTTAACTGCCATTTTATCACAATTAACATCCCTAAGCAAACTCCTTGCTCAGTATGAAAAACAGAAACAGCAGAAACCCCAAGAATTTATCTTACTGGCAACTGACACCTTTAAGGTATAGCTTGGAGTGGCCGTGTCACTGTTGCACTGGCTTACTACACAAAAATTATACATAGAGACATTTCCCATATCCATTGGCCTTCAGTGGCTTCGCGTGTCAGTGGGGGATTTTTTTCAAATACAATCTTGCCATTTGTTTTACAGACCTGAATACCTGTGGAGCTCCCAGGCCCTTGGGACAAGTTATGATGAAATGAAGCTATTTGATCAGCCACAGAGAGCACAATAGTTCACTAAACAGATCAGCATTCTCTGATTGTCTTTACAGCAGAAGTTGGCAGTTGCTGTGTTCTAGTGCAGCAGCACAGATACTGCTTGAAATTATGAGCAAAAGTGTTTTTTTCACTACAACCAGCCAACAGACCAAGACAGTATCAAAAGCCACCTCTTGTTTTGTTCTGCTTTGTAATGAGATCAGCTTGATTGGCAATATACCACTATATAATGGATTAAGATTAGGTTACTTAAAACACTGGCTTCAAACAAAATTCTGCCTTGATGTTAAATAAAGAATCCAGAATGCTGTGTTAAGTGCTGCTTTCATACTGCAGGAAGCTGAGGTAATAGTTCTCAACTGTTTTGATATTACTCTGTACCCAGAACACACAATATGATTCAATACCTTGCTGTGAATCATCCCTCCTACAACTACCTCACAACATACATAATTTGTAATAAAAAATAACACCAATTAGAATAAAGAATTTGCCATTATTGTACCACAAGATCTGACACAAGTCTGCTATATCATATACAAAGGATTGTAATTTTAGTGCCTGAGCAAACCAAAAGAACTTGATTATAATACGAGTAACCTAATAATACACAAGTATATCCTTCAGTGTAAAAAAAAAAATTAATTTGCTTCTGCATAAACATTGTTTCCCTTAAATTTATGCAATCATAAAATTGTCTTAAGGAGACATTTAATTAAGACCTATACATTATTCCTATTTAAGCAGCTGTATTAAATTCACTTCATTAGCACCGGTCAACTCTACGTACTATCCTTCTACCAGAGCATGAAGCAAAAACATTCCTGTTCTGGAACCGGTACAGTTGATTCTCAGTTAAACACACCAAGTTCCACAAAAAATTCTTTTAAGTATTGAAAAACAATTCAGCCAGGTGAAAATAGGGGGGTTTATGTCAAAAACTCACAGTGAAAATGCTGTGAACTGCACAGCACTATTAAAGAGTTCTGACAGAACAGATGGGATGACAGAACAAGCCCAACTGGTCAGTAGAAGTGAAAACATAAATGACAGACATTCAGTTTTATTCTTTGAACTGTGACTTCATCCTCAAAACCTTCACAGTACTTGCTACATTTTAGAAACTCTTAATTTAGGCAAGAGGGGCTGTTGATTCACTGGCCATTTCACTATTACTGTTATTAACCAAGCCTTTTTTTTTGTTTCTGTCTATAAAGTAGTAAAAATGTTAATTATCAAATTAATAAGATTTATTAACAGCCAAGCTTTGTAAGTTATCTCTGCTGCACACAGTCATTGTTCATTTATAGAGGAAGGAGAGGAATATGTACTTTTGAAGAGTTCCTTAGAAGTATTTTCAGATTATTGCTGATTTCACTCAGGAGGGAGGGTAGAATTGCAAAGTCTTCTATCGAGAAAGCACAAAATGGCAGTATACATCCATTTAGAAAATAGTGCCAGTGAAATGTATCATCTTGTTTTCATATTTATGGAGGAATACAATTTAATACAGTGCTGATCTTCTGGATACCTGTGTATCAGAACACCTGGATGCCTGACTGGCAGGACACCCAACAGAAAAGGATTCCTTAGGACCTGTGCTACAACTGAAGTGGTAGGTTGAATTGTCTCTACAAATACCTTAGCGTAACAGTTGCTTAAGTTTTAAATTTCAAAAAAAGAAATCAACCAGTGTATGACACAAGCAACATACTAACAGAGCAAGTCAGAAGACCTAGTAGCAGTGAGCAGATATTTGCATATTACATATCATATTAGATAGTATATTAGCATATTACAATATTTGCAATTTCTCCAGAGCAATGCAACACATACCTACAATATTTTACTGTCTTCATCCTGTTCTCAACTATCACATTAAAATAGTAAAATAACTTACCACTGGGGTTAAAAGCCATGCAGCAAATAGGCTTCTCATGTGCAGGGAAGTGGGCCACAATACCATCACTATCAGAGTCCTCACTGACAAGTACCTGTGTAATATTAATAGAGACAAAAGGAAGTTAGAAACTGAAAATACTCTTAAGAGAAAATACCAACTTACTGATACAGGAATTGTTTTGTAAGATATACAGTGGTATGAGTTGGAAATACAACAGCATGAGAACTAACACAAGCAATCTTCTGTAATTTTTTCAGATAAAGACATGAGACATGCTCAAATAATCTACTATTATTACTACTAGAAAGGATTATGCATTTTATACCTGGACTCTATTTACTCAAATAAGGCAAAACATAAAAATATTACTGTTTTGCTACACAAAGTATTCAAGGCTGCACAGAAGTCTGCATGCAGTGCATCAGGCAGCTACACTGCAGGCTTCCATTGCTGCAGGTTTCCATTGCTGCAGGCTGAAGCCAGAGCTGTGACCTCTCTGTATGTCTGTACTCAAGGGCCTGTTACTCTTCAATCTATGCCAGGAGCTGTGCTGCTCCCTCAGCTCTCCTGTGGACAGGAGCTCTCACCCCACCCAGCTCAGCCACAGTGTGCAGCTGGAGGAGCATGAGCAGCAGTGTAATGCCAGTGAGGAGCAAACACTGCTCTCCAACTGTAAACAACACCTGATCTTCTCTGACTAATACAAAAAAATAATAAAATCTCATAAGAGAAAGAAAAACAATAGGTAGCACAGATTTTTTCAAAGAAAAGGGAATATTTAACTGTTGCATAAATCAGTATTTTCATTTGGAGGACTCAAAGTATAAATGGCAGACAAGTGGAAAAACAGACCAAAAACTCAAGTTGCTTTCCACCAGTGTACAAGAGGAACACAACAGCTTGCATCCTGCTAGTAAGTGGTGACGAACTTGAGGTATCTGGATTGCCAAAGGACAGAAGAAGTGCTAAGGACTGGGAGTAGGTAGGGAAGCAGCTGCATTGGAAAAAATGCTGCTACCAAGAATTTTCTCCATCTTAAAACTGCCTCAATGGAAATTAAATAACAGTGTTACAAAGGTTGGCAATCAAGACTCCTTAAAGAAATCATGTTTCTGGTGAACAAAAAAGCAATTCAAAGGTAGGAGAGAGTTTTCATAGCAGAGGAAAATTAAGAGGAAAGGGAAGTATATGGACTGAGCTCTGTGCTGTGGAACATCTTCTGGAGAAGGGGCCAAAGGATGAGCTTCTGGTTTCTCAAACAAAAGGTTATTGCAAGTTGGTAAAACTACTTGGACCAGTCAAAATGAAAGCTGACTGTGAAGACACACAAAAGGACCTCCAAACAGAGACAGTATTGCCAACGTCTGAAGGTATGAAAAGACATTCTTAGATTTATAGAAGAGAACCAAAAGATGCACCATCAAGTCACAAGCAAGAACTGAGGAGGTAATTTATGCCTTGGTTACGTCACGTTAAAGACTAAATTAAGTAAAACAATCAGAAAGCTCTGTCAGAAGAGCACTTAATGAAAGGGTTTCTGTGGCAAGCAAAAACCAGCTTCTTAATAAGACAGTGCAAAATTTCCTATTGCAAGTTCAAAATAATTTGTCTGCTGCTTCCAAAATAATCTGAAAGGTTTTTAATACTTCCTATTCCGAACAGATATCAGAATAATTTGAAGATATTTTTATGCTTCAAAAAGAGAAATCATCTTTAAATGTTTAAAGAAGTCACGTAATATGGATGAAGAGGCCTGTGCCTGCCTGACTTTAAATGTTCAAATTACTTGGCACTGTCACATAAGCACAATTATGGTTTTGCTTTTCGTTGTCAGCATTTCGTGCTTATTCCAGAACCACTAACCAAAAGGTCTGGAGATCTTCCTAAGAGCTTTTCAAAGAAACAGTGTTCTTTCCTCAGCCTATACAAACTGCACTAAATAACTCCTATACATCATCTTTTCACAGCTTCTGCTTTTAGGTAACTCGGTCTTGTCCTAAACATTTCCCTCTAATTAAAGATACATGATGATGAAGATGATGAAGTAACATCATAAACCAAGTTTACAAAAGAACTAGGAGGTTTTTTAAAACCTAGCCTGTTAAAAATACTTGATTTATAAATTTTAGGTATCTAAATCATTGCTAAAAAATTATATTGCATATTTCACATGCATCATCTTCTACAGACTGTAAAGTGGATTAATGGTGCTTTTAAATAAAACAAAACTAATGATAACTGCACCACTTTTATCATCCCTACATTAAACCCTTACTCAATAGCCAAGGAGCACTCTGGGTGGTAAGATGATCTTTAAATATTTTTCCTCTGGAAATAAGATCCAAGGTAAAAATGTCACAATGCTAAAACCTGTGGAACACCTCAGACATACCAATTTGAGAATATAATCTATTATTTGTATGCTCTGCATTTCCATGTTTTAAAGTGGTTTTGGTTTTGTTTGGTTTCTTCCCAGTCACTGCTTGAAATTCGCTTCCTGGAAAAACACCTTTTGTGTTTAACCTAAAAGGAGCTTTTCAAACTCTTCACATTTCAATGTAAATACCCAGCAGATACAGCAAAGCAGTCCTGATTTTGGTGTGATACAAGTGCATTGTGACAGAAATACAAGGAGGAAAAAATTATTGGCATAACATCCAATCAATCAAGGAAGGCCACTGTGAGCTTGTGGACCCTGCCTGCCACCATGCAGAGCTTTCAGCTCAAACTAGAACCTGTTTATCTCCTGCACTAGCCAAGTTTAAAAAAAAAACAAAACAGTTAAAAAACACAACACCATGGATAGATCAAATAGCACAGATTTCAAACAGACAAGGATGAGGACCTGAGCTGTATAGTGATGAAGAAGTATTCTTCAAGGCCTCTGCTACACAGACATCACAATTTTCAGAAACCATTTCCTGCAAAGGCCAAAGTAAAAGTCTCTGTCTGCAAAGGTGCTGGAGAGAACCACGTCCCTAGGGTAACAAATGGCATGTTACATCAATACTGACATTGTACAGTGGGTTTCTTTTGACCAGTTTAAGGTTTCTTGCCACTGAAAACAGCAGTTGGAATTTTTTTCTTGGAAGTCAAAACAGCGGTACAAATTGCCTCATAATGCATGCAAACACTGTCAAAAAACTTGAAGGAAGCAGCTCATCCAGCTTCCCGACACACAGGGCAGACAAAGCCCACAGGAATCCCAAGGCTGCAATTTTTTTTCATCCCAAACAGGCTTCGTTCTCCAAGGTAGTGGCCTCTAACCACTCTACTATTAAGAGTAAAAGACCTTATAAAGTCTCTTATTGAAAAAGGTCCATAAATCTTAGCATTACTCCTATAATTGCATAGTAACTGAGGTTCACAAGGATGCTTAAGCATCTTCCTTGCAGAGTTTCCCACCACTAAAAGTGACAAAAAAGAAACACTGAGGCTCTTCTACCAAGATGGCCTTGTAAATTCACACTCAGCTGGTTTCTGATGCCCAATTAGTATTTTATCAAGAGACTTGCAACATGTTTTTCACAAAAGGTGCACAGCAAACAGTTGGTAGCTGGACACACGGAGCACACACTGCAGCTCTCTCCAGCCCTATTAACTTCAACAGAGCCCTATAGTTGATTGAAGATGAATCAAGTCCTCCTTATCTTACTCTAAAAGAGAAACAGACAAAACACCTAGGGGATCATTGCATTTATTATCAGAAAATAGTGTTTGCTTTGAGGGCAAGAGATAGCTGAAGCCAAAGCTTTTTTCCCTGCTATGCCATATTTTTCTTCATTTGTTGTATTTTCCATACTGCTGAACAGAAGCCACTAGTAATTATGACTTCAATTATTTTCATCTTTAAAGGCAAATTACACCACTTATCCCAGTGGGGACATGTTTTTAAATAAAACATGAAAGTAACACAAATAAAAATGGACACAAATCTAATCAAGCGGGTCCTACTCTTAACAAAATTAAGAAAGAAGAATCCCATCATCGTAAAAACAAATAGGTTTGGCAATGCTTATAAAAATGAATAGTATATAATAAAGATTTTGCATGTACACTGAAGCTCCCCATTGATTTAAACAGCTGAAGTTAGGACCTTCAATTCCTAAGACGTACACACAAAAACTCACCCCCTCCATACTGACCCCCACAATTATTCTCCCCCAACTTATAGCTAAGGTCAAACATCAGTGGAAAAGGGCTAAAAGTGATAAATCTGTGGCATTAACTACTGCACTCCTTTTAATAGAATCCAGCATAAACTCAAACCAGCCTTGTGCTCAGCCTGAACCATTTATCTGAGACAAAAATGTCTTCTTGACAAAAAACAGATCTCCTTTAATAAAAGTAAGGCAGACAGTATTATGCTCTGAGGGAATCCTGTTGCTCTTTTTATACTTATATATAAAAAGAATTCTTCTGTAATACATGTAGATATAAAAAGTGAAGAAAATTGATGCCAAATATATGAGCATTAGAACATCAAATCAGCCTTTGTGAAAGCTGTTCATGTAAATAAAAGCACTGGTGTTAATGACCAGTGGAATTATGTACGTAGTCAAAGTTTTATTATTGAATATGCTTTCTTCTTTTAGCTTCTTTTTGCTTTAGACCAAAGTTTCACAACAATTCTTGCTCCTGATAAGCATCTTTATTTGGTTCAATTGTTATAATCTCTTTACCAAATGAAAATGAACTTTTGAAACTGCAGCAGTCTGCAGCTTTTTTTTCTGAAAATTCCTCTTTAATGCAATAAAAAGTTAATAGGGAACAGAAAAAAACACCAATCACATTTTAAAACATAAAAGATCAACATGTTATCTTCTTTTTCTAAGTTATTTTAAAAATATTTCCTCAAATATTTTCATGTGTTTTGGATGATCTGTGAAAGCAACACAATGATATCTCATCAAAAGCATTAAGAATTAAGTTTTATATAAATGGCCACATATTTCCCTGTCATCTAAATGTTAGATCTTTCACAGATTTACATTCAGTCACAAAACTGGTGACTTTTGAGCAAGGTCATTATTGCAGGCTACACGTGGGTGGCCTAGCTGATGAATTAATTAAGAATACTGAAACAAAGGTCGAAAGAAAATCATTTTTCTTTAAAACTCCAGTCACTGAAGTCCTACACATTTAATTCCAATTACTGAAAAAGAGGACATCTGTACTGCTTTAGTTTTATCCATTTCAACTAATTAACAGATTCAAATAAATAGTCATTACATTTAACTGAAAAGTTTGCTGACACTTCATTAGAAGGAAGTTTAAATAAGCACACAACCTTGTTAACATATTTTGGTTTACCACAAAGTTACTTGGGCATCTCGATAATTATTTTTACTCTCTTTACAAATATATCATGACAGCCAACTTCAATAATTCTACGCTCTCTTGCATTTCTTTAATTACTTCATCATTCAAATGTTCTTTAAGTGCCACCAATTCTAAAAGTAGGTGCTACCATATAAACAACTGCTGGGCATGAAATTTCACTACAGTATCTACATTCATAAGGTTTATTAAAAATATATTCCCTGCAGATTCAATACTGCAAGGTTATATTAGAACATTTATTTGGTCTTTAATTGTGTCTTTTTCAGTGGTATGCTAGCATTTCACCCTCTGCTATGGTAGCACAGTACATTTCATTAAACACATTAAGTTCCATCTCATGCTCCTTATGTTGGAGATCTCTGAAATGGCAAATATAATAAAAATTAGTGAAAACTTAAAGCTGCAGCTAGTCCTTCTGCCTTATGTCCAAAACATGTTCCTTAGTGGCAAATAAATCTGCATATTTGTACACATGCACAGAGCAGCTCATTCCACCTTTAAAACCTGAGCTACTATGTGCAAAGTAAATGGAGAAACACAGATATCATTACTGTGCAAGCCTTTGAGTATTTCTTTTTACAAAGTGTTCTCCCACTGGAAAAAAAGTTCTTATTTCTTCTTTAAAAGGATATGCTTGCTTGCCTTAAATTTACTATCACCTTCTTCCAGTTCCTTTCTCTTTTTAAAATAGTCATGTTATCTTAAAAATGTATTTTATTACTTGAAATTGTTTTATTTCATTACAACACCAAAATTCTTGGTCAGGTTGGACAGGTAGATAGAAATCTTTGTTGACCTTAAAGAGGAGGAGAACTCCTTTTACATTAGGACTCTGATTATAAGAAACTAATGTTTCTACTCCTGACACTACCCTCATGTACCACCAGGCTGACAACCTCTGAAAACCACGAGTGCACACACAAATAATACAAATACATTTACAGAGTTGCTCAGACAAATCTCTGATGCAAGGCTTTCCAACTGTTCATCCTGCCCAGAAAACACTTGGTAGGCATTACTAATCCCTGTGGTTTCCCAGGCAGATCAGGAAGATGGATGGCCATGATGGGCAACGCCATCCAGCAGCATCCCCACAATGCAGGAATGAAATATTCCACCCCAGACAGTTTCATCACAGAAGAAATCAGAAATGTCACCAAGTGTTTCTTATTTCCCACCTGGAATCTGAAAACTGAGATGGTCAGCTACTAACTTGTGAAAAATCACTGCCACAAAGCATCAAGAGAACTGGGACTAAAGTAGGTGACACATTCGTCGTATTGCTGAGCAGGGACAACTTTCTCCCTAGCACAGGCAATGCTGGACCCTGCAGCAGTCCATCTGGTCCATCCCTCCTTTATCTCCACCAAAGTGTCAGTATTCATGTCATTTGGATGACTATCAGCAAACCAGGTTGGCATAGTAGAATAAAATCAGTTCCTAGAATGAGGAAGAACCTCTGCAGCTCCAGCAGCCGAACTCACTTCAGACCAGCGGGATGTTTAGCCATGGGTTTAAGTTAAAAACAGGAGTAAACACAGTTGAGTCAGAGAACTAATTTTCTTGCTAAAAAGCTTTCATGAACTGAAGCTTCACTCAGTTACTCTATACAAACTAGCTAGTACTGCCCAGCCAGCACAAGGATGTGCCATGTAAAGCAGCATGTTGGTTCTTGCAGGTTTGCCTGCTGCTGCAGCACAAGCAGAGGGTCCCTGCAGGCTCCTTGGGCCAAGCCAAACCACACAGCTGCCAACATCAGAATCCACCCCGTTCAAACAAGCCTGTCAGCACTAACACTTGTGTTTCCACCTGGCAGTGGAAAAACAGCTGAAGTGATGGACAAGAACTCAGTGGGTTCTTGTGACTGTGAGCACACACAACACCCTTTCCATTAGGAGGCTCTTTACTGGGCTGTGCTGAGTGACAGTCTTTATTTAGACCATGTACAAAATGTACTTATTTTTAAATCAACTTCTTTCTAGACTATACTTTAGTAGGAAAAGATTGTTAAAAAGTTTTCTCTATCATGAAAACCTAACAATGCAAAAGAAAGATAACTTTATTTTTCCTGGAAAAAAAATAAAACGTTAATTCTGAAAGCAAGTCTCAGTAATCAAAATAAATTATTAATTTAATAGCATTTTAAAACTTCAGATCACAAAAATATGAATGGAAGACACACAATTAGAATATTTAACTTAGAGCCCCCTTCCCTAGAGATTCAAGACAAAAATTATTTTACTAGAACTGATGGCTTATTTATGTTACAGCAGCAGTATTTGGACAAGGCAAGTGTTATCATTTTTACAGCTACTTTTCCATGGTGCCCTTTAGGCCTGATAGCTCCCCACTATTGTTAAGGTCAGAGGACAAGTTCATAAAACCTCTAAATCATACATAATAAGACTTAAAAACCTAAGAGAGACCATTTTTTTTTCCCTAGGCCTATGCAGAAGATTCAAAGCACAGACAATGGCCATCAGAAATAATGACCACATTAAACAAGACTTCATGAGAAATTTATGAAGCAAAGTTTCTCTTCCTTTTTTTTTTCCCCTAGCAAAATACAAACAGCCAAAAGACCCTTTTTTTTTTCCAGGAAACAAAACCAAACCCCAACAGCCAGACTTATTTTAAGACCTGACTCTCAGATCTTAAATAAAATATGTTCTTTTTTCCATTCCCCATCGTTGTTTTTTTTCTCCTTTTTATTTTAATTTTGCAAGAAAAGGCCTATAATGTTATATGAACAATCCCCTTTCAATATAACATTATTTGGCTATTTTCTTCCAAAACTAATTCTTAGGAACAGCCACAGATCAGACAGTAAATCTGGTGGTTTTGTTTTGTCTGTTTTCCCCTCAGCTAAGAGGAAAAATAACTTGACTACTGATTTGTCAATGGTACCTTACTAACTCACCTGCAACAAACATCATAATGATAGGGGGAAAATAAGAAAAAAGAAATTGTTTTGTCTTTTTTAAATTCTGCAAATGTGAACATTAGTAAAAAAACTTTACAGAAGAGCTACAGAACAGTGAAATGCATGGGAGTCCTGCATAAACACTGATTCAAGGAAGAGACACTTAAAAATGAAATTATTGACAAAAAAGACATGAGTATCTTCTGTCACAAAGACCAATTTAAAGTTTGTGTGAAAAAGGTATGGATTCCTTAAAATATTCTCTTTCCTGACACACTGTACATTATTAGTAAAACAGTATATATGCCTCACAAAGCAGCACCAAGCTTGATTACATTTTAATTTTTAAATGTATGGAAATGTATAATCTTTTATACTTAATAACCAGCTTCACTCACCATCTTTTTTAAACTAGATGTCAACAATTCACCATGTTTCTAGACAATCACATTTTCCAGACACTTTATATAGTAATAAATAAAATCAGACTACATATACATTTCAACTGATCAGCATAAATCAACGTCAATTATGAACAAGTGTTGGAGAAACAAAATGTGACACTTCACACTTGATCTTGTCAAAATATGTTCTAAGGACAATACATATTTTGGCTTAATTTCAGTCCCAAAAAGGACTTGACCACAGCTGCTTGTGTCTGTAAAAGTTTTTCACCTAGCAAAAATCTTATCTCTTTTGCATTTAACTGAAAGTATAAAATTATATTGAACTATAAATACATCCTCCTGAGATTTTTGTGAAAATGAAAGCACGTTCTGCTTCTGTGCAAACTGTATTACCTGCCCTTCTGCAACAGTCTCTGTGTCAATGATAGTGATGATTCCAGGCACCAAAGGACTTCGGCGAATGTTGCTATGAGCTAAAATTTCCTCTTCTGTTGCTCCTGAAGGCAACGTCCCTGTCAGCTGAGTAACTACTTTTCCAACCATTGTAAGTCCAGTCTTTATCGTCTGTAAAAAGAAAAAGAAACAATAATCAATGCTAAGGGCTGTTTTGTGGATCTACCTTGAACTTCTTTACTCAACGCAATTAAAATAATTCCACACACCAGAAGCACACAAGACAAATGCTTTTATAAGTGATATTTAAGCTGCGAGTGGCTGTATGTAGCAGAAACATCTTGGAAAGATATAGCATCCTATCAAGTTGAAGTATCACATTTATTTTGGAATTAAAAGCTTCCAAAAAATTTCTGGAAAAAGAAATAGCAAAAAAAAAAAAATGTTGTCTAAATGTTACAGGTTTTTTCTTTCTTTAACATTGTTACTTAATTATTCCAAGAGGCAAAGAGGACGGAGTGTTAGAAGAATGAAGTGATGAAGCCAAGGTGGGTGCTTGTGGGGACACTGTTACAGAGAGAAATACTTACAGCCTCTCATGGGTAATGCTAAAATAGTTGCGTCTTCTGCACAAGTGCAAGGGACAAGGAATTTAACCATGGATAGACATGACATACACATTCGTCTCCCACAGCAATTATGCCTTTTGCAGCATTAAAACTGAATACGAGACTCAAACTCAGCAAAATTAAAGACACAGTCCTCGAGGTTCAGGAAAGGACAACTCTGTAGAAGACACACACAAACCCCATAAAAATAATGGGACTCCCCACAGTCTGCGTGTTTTCCAAACATGGGCCTGACAACATATTTACTGCAGCAGCTTTTATTATCTAATGATACTGAAGATTGTTCTTATGTTATTTTATTTGGAGAAAGTGGGAGAGAACACACAGTAGGAGAGATACAGGTTTAAAAAATCCAAACTACAACTTTAAATACTTTCTCCTTGAATCAAGGACTGCGCTTTATTTGCCTATACAGAATTGAGCAGATTTATTATGCAGTATAAATAAGAAATAGCAAAAGACATCAGAATGGAATGACACTATAACAAGCCAATTCTTAACTAAAAAGACAAGCTAAGCTGCCTGCTAAATTGAAAAGGAAAAAAACTGTACAGATCACAGGCTGAAACCAAGACGCAGCCACAAATCAATTGCAACTGCTTTGTTTAGTGCTAAAATCTCAAACTGCAGTGATTAGAAAACACATTAGTGTTCATCAATTAGCAGCCAAACGTTTGTTTTAATAATTCATAGGAAATGACTTACACAAAGTCTGTTAGTGTGTTGTCAGGAAAACCTCTGAAGGGCCAACAGAATTAGGCGCCACACTGTATTGATGGCAATATCCAGCCAGGAAGCCTGATTAACCTCTGAGATGCCTCAGCTGATGTACTTACTCCATTAATGCTAATGGAGATACTACCACTTAAAATCGAGCCATGCCTTTATCATAGGAATGTCTTTGGGGTTTAAAGTCTTTAGTAATATCCTGCCATTTGTTTCTTATTATTTCTCTTTATACTCAGATACAACAAATGAAAATGAAATTTTAGGAGGGCAAATTCAGAAGACTGAAAAATGTAACATCAAGCAGAGAATGATACCAGAGGAATAAACCTAAAATAGACCCACTGCCATCACATGAATGCATTTCAACTGACACTTTCCTTACAAAATCTGACAGGGCAGTTCTCTGGCCAATAGATCAAATAGTATAAACTACCAGTGCATTTTATACATCAGGAAAGAGACATCCTTATAGAAGTATTATATGGCAAATACTTCTGCAAGTTAAAAGACCAAGAAATGCAACTGACCTATTTTCAAAAGTATCATTAATATTCTACCTAGAGAAACTGGATGACAAAGTGCCAAGTATAAATTCACAGCTCTCTAGAAAAAAAATTAACGTGCTTATCTAGCAAAATGAATTAGTGTTCCATGTGAGAGCAGCCTGTGACTACAGGACTACTGAGAAGTAAGAGGTGCACAAAGATGTGGCTGAGGCCATTAGCTCAGAAATATCAGTGCAAAACCATTATGGCACTTCCTTCTTTGTGCTATGTGTATATTTGCAAAAACTTCTCTGGTAATCTTTAACCTTTCCCATGCCATATCAGCTGTCCCCTCTCTCCATTAAAGCTAATGACCTTGCTCTCACATAAGCTGTTAGTAGTCATTAAGAAGTTATCAGGTAACAAGAGAAAACAGATGCAGCCTTTGCTAAATCACTTTACCTCTACAGGATTAAAAGATATGAAGAAAGAATCAACTAAAGCAGTTATGAGGTGAGAAGAACTTGGTTTATAATTTGATGCTAGACATTGGACAGACCAAATACATTTTAAATGAAATAGGGTAAAGTTTGTACTGTCCCAGGTCCTCTGTCATCAATGGGAACCTGCCAGTGCATACTCAGTGCAACTTCCTTATATATAAAATTAAACTTGATTCAATTCCTTTCGTAAGCAATGATACACATTTAAACACTGTGCAAACACTCAAATTATTTGTGTGCTCACATGTACCCCATCTACTTAAAAAATAAAGACTGTTCACATTCATTCAAATATAAAGAAACACATTTAATTAAAATAAATGTATGCACTCATACCTCGTTTATCTGAAAAATAAGTACAACTTTAATTAGATGAGAAAATTGAAATGCACCATTCACTGCTTGTTAGGCTGTTTTGTTCCAACAAAGGTCTTGCATCCTTTTAGTGCCAAAACAATAGATTGTTCCTGTTTCTCATAATAAATACATTTTATATAATTCAGTTGTTTACAAATGAAAATTCTATAAAAGGCAGAAAGAGATATAGTAAAGATATGCCTTGGTAATCAACAATGTGAAAGCCTCAAGGTTAGTTTGAACAAAATGAACATACAATCAATTATATATTCAAGTTCAAGCTAAATGTTTGTTGAAATGCTAGTGTTTTGCAAAGATGTTTCCCTTTCCTGCTCTTGCCCATGTTCTGAAAAGAGGCAGGACAGGAAGGAAAAACCTATTAGGAAACTCATCCTAAACAGCCTGGCAAGTTTGACCACTAGGAACACGTTATGATGGGGAAGCTCTGCATGAGCACCACTTGAGCTGAGCAAACTGAAATGTAACTCACCAAAGGACATGGTGGGACCAAACCTTTCTTCTATGAGACACAGAAAAAAAACAAACATGTAGACATAAGAAAGTCTTTTCCTATGTCCCCTTCCTTGCTGCACCCAAAATGGACAATTATATAACAGTTTTCACATTTAGATGTTTATCTCAAACCAAGCACCTGAATATTCTCCCATCACTAATACTATTAAGTAATAAGGGGGTTTTCAGAAAGATATTCTACATCCATTTCACTGTGTCTGTTGCACTGGAGTGAAAAGGATCTTTATACCATAAGGAAGAGTATTTTCATTTTTCCAAATGCATCAATTTCTATCTTCTCTAAACATTAACCTAAATTGGAATTTTGACATCTGTATTTCCAGAAATCTTCTGCTTGGTCAAATTCAGAGCTTTTTAAAACATGGACAGATAGAAGGCCACCAAACAAGTATGGGGAAAAGAAAATAAGAGATTGAGCTGGAAAAGTATACCTGTGATTTTCCAGCAAAAGCAGAAAGCAATGCTCCTACAAGATGCCTCTACGGAAAAACAGTAAAAAGTTCAATGCTCAAGACCAAATCCTTCTAGAAATTACAAAGTTGAACTGGAAGATGACAAAAGGATTCTTCATAAAGTTACCAGAATAACAAGAGTTTTGGCACCAGTAAACAATACACTCCAATATGACCACAATTTTAACCTCAATATTCCTGACTAACAGTGCAGCTTCTGATTCCTACATTATTTGCTTAAGGAGGAAATTTATTTGCTGCATCAAGTGCAGTACCCAGAAGCACATTCCACTGAGGACAAACCTACTGGTCACTACCAGGACATTTATCATCAAAGGGAATATCATTCAAATGAATATTCTGTACTGCCACTGAAACCTTTTACAGAACATCTGAAAGGTAATTCTCAAAAGTGACCCTGTTGAGATTACTCTGCTCTCAGCTTCATCTTTCTCCTTTATGTGAAGGTTCTTTCACTTTCTTCAATAAGAAATTGGAACCTAAACAGAGAAAAGGCTGTAACCCAAGATAATCTGACAGAACAAGAACTTTTATGGAATCACTTCTGAACCAAAAAGCAGCACTGTAGGGAACAGAAAGGGACATCCACTTTCAAAAAACTAATACCTTTGCTGATCAAAGCAGATGAATTACAAACCATTGCAGGCAGATAAGATATAATAGCAGTAGAGCTTTATAAATGAAGACTGACTTAGGCAAGGAGTAAAGTTTATGGCGAGATAATGAAATGGACAAAGAGCAACTGATATTTGGAGCATGTATTTGCCAACAAGAAAGTTAGCATTTCTGTTACCAGAGATAAAAACTTGCTAGAGAGCAAGCCACGATTCAATGAAATCAGGAATAAACATTTGAGATGCAGTGTTGCATACTCAGATATGAATAACAAGTAAGAGTAAGGCTGAGATATACTCAAGATCCAAATAATGCAAATATTGAAAGGTGTATTAGTATTAACCTTAGCTATTACAGTCACATCTAACAGCCAGCTGAGAGTGAAAGCAACATGCTAGGCAAAACACCGAGCAGTACAGAGACTGTGTCCTTAGGATTTTCTGTTTTGCTATTACTTTATCTCCGTACAGAGACTAGCAAGCTTTTCTTTCCTATGATTATAAACACATTTTCTCTTCAGTACCATCCTTGGCTAATACTACTCTAGAGGTAAGGCCATCTTGGTCCTTACTGGCTTTAAAACCTAGTTAACTATGGTCTTTAGGGGTAAGGGCTATAAAAGATAACCTCCTCCTTTAGACATTTTTTTTCAGTCTGTCAAAAATATTTAAACAGAATAGTCTTCAATGCCCACTGGAATGCTTTGACAATCATTACATGGTTTAAGAAAGCTTTGGCTTTTTCTTCAGTGACAACTAGGCTTGGCTTTGGCAGCACAGTGATCTGTTTGTAAGGTTTTACCACATCTGACCATAACTGTGGCTGATCATGTGAAGCCAACTCGTTTTTCAAACTTATCTGTGCTACAAAAAAACATGCTAATGATGCTCAGATTTGAGGAGTTTGGGGAGATTTCTCCTACTTCCCCCCCCCCTTTTTTATTTTTGCTGAGGATGAAATTCTGCAGAGATACCAGCAAATTTCAGATGTCTTCAGAAGAACAGCAATTCAAGTTCTCCTCAACAATGTAAAAAACTGTGATTTTTCTCCTCCTCCATCCACAGTGAGATGGTGTCCAAAGCTATGCTGATGGAATATGTTTGGTTTTCTGTTGTTTTTACATTGGATGACATGCCCTGTGTCTCTCTTTGTGGGTTCTTGTAACTGTTGTTTTCTTCAGTGACACTGAGCTTTCTGCTCTGTGCTGTCATTTAATTCCTATTATTAGATTTGTTTTGTTGTGCATATCAGAAATGAAAAGGCTCGTGGTCACAATGAAACCTTGTAATCAGCACAAAGTTTGCCAGACAATGCCAAAACTCACTTTGCATGTGTGTGTGTGAGAAAAAGAAATTACTTGGCAAAATGCTCCAGTCAAGTCCTCAAGGAAAGGAACGGGGTGGGGGGCAATAGTAAAACAACAGTTCTGCATAATCTTTGGCTTGGTTAAGATTTTCCCAAGCTATGGTCTTCTTTTGATAGTATGAAAACCCAGACATTTCTCTGAAAAGAGGGATATTTTGTCACCTGAACTAAAAAACGAGACAATAGAATCGACATATAAACAGTCATTAGTAAACTCTAACCTTCAAAGAAAGGCAATTAACTAGCTGTGATACTGGGCTGTCATCCTTCAGAGATTAATGCATAATGCTAGTGTGACTGAGTCCAAAAATCACCAAGCCCTTGCAAAGCCAGGTTTCATGATACTAAAAGACTAAGAATTCACCATGTTGATTTCTAATCATGTAAACTTGAAATATTATGAATAGCCATTATACCAATCCATTTTACTATGATTTTCCTGTAACAGAAGTCACTAATATGAAAAGCTGTTCGTAACAAATAAAATAGGAACAAATATCAGTTCAGAAGGATGGGAATACTTTGTGAAAAAAAATGGGGCTCAGAGATGTGCAGGATCAGGACCACAGGCATGGTGCTAATGCAAGCATGTTTCTTACTGTGTTTTCCTCTTTTGTGAATGGGGGGGATGATGACACACAGTCCAATTCAGCAGGGAAACCTAATAATTATCTGACACAATAACCTTGCCCAGCAGCAGATGATGTACTCACTTTGGCAGCACTAATGACTGTGGCAGTGTAAGACTGAATGTTGTCTCCACAGGCTCCACCACGGGATTGATGGCATCGGATCAGCTACAAGAAGAAAGACAGCAACCAAGTAACTACTATTAAACTACACAAACCCATAACCCATAGCTCTTATTTATCATGTACAGTGGTGTGTTTTTTCCTACAAACAGCAAAAAGCCCTGCTGAGACACTTAACCCCTTTTTATAATCTTCTGGGTGCCACCCAGACTGTTGCGTTCTCAACTCCAGTTTTCAATTACAAGATGTGTAGTCACTAAGAATTCATAAACTTTGAAATGGTGGGATTTTTGGTCTGGCAGCAATACCACAAATACATTTAAATAAATATAATCAAAAGCTTTAGCCGTGTATATGTAACATTAAATATCTGACATTCTAAGAATCCAAATGTGGCTTTCCCCTCCTTTTTATGACTAGCAAGCAAAGAAATGACAAAGGAAAAGGGGCTACTTTAAACTTGACATTTAACAGATTAAAGGAATGTGCTTGGGGTTTACTCTGTATTGTTTTTCTTCAAAATTAATAAATCAAAACAAGACTTTTCCACCTGCCCAAAGCCGTTTTTGCCTTTGAACTCTAACAATGAAAGCTGTGCTTCTGACTAAAGAAAATGGCAAAAAAAAAAATAGATTTTGTTGTTTGTACACAGAACATGTTGCCTGTTTAACTTTGCTAGCTAAAAGAAAAGTAAAAATCACTGTAAGAGATAGTTGTCCCCACAGGATTTCCTTTTCTGCTTACATTTAAGTATCTAAATGAAAACAGTTAAACTGGGAAGAAAGGGGAAGTCCATAGAATATACCTGGGGAGACATAAGCCATTTAAACTCCTTTTGTGATACAATTATTTTGCTGATCAGTGGCTTGTATTTTTGGCAGCAGCACTTTTCAAATCCCAGGCTGACTGGGGAAGGTTTACAAAACCACAGAGGCATGGCACTAAAGGAAAGGCAGGCCTTCATCTGGAGAGAAATCAGTTGTGATGGAGAAAGTGTTTAACAGCAAACACATTTCTGAAGTCTCCCTCTCTGATAATTTCTGGTTCAGCTCTAGAAACAGCTATTCCAGTCACAGGTGGAAGGGAGAAAAAACATCTGCTTTGAAATAAAAATAAGGCATTAGAAGATGAATTTCAAGTTTTCAAACACTGGGTAAAAAGAGTGATAATTTTCTGTGCTTGGGATGTATTTTCTTCTTTTGCTTCTAGACATAAGAAAAAAAATATTTCACCACTTTCATTTTTTCCTAAAGCCCAACATTTTCATCAGAGATTTGAAAAAGTGGGCATTTTCATGCTCTGCCCCAGTCTACGAAGTGCATTGCTGCATTGTTTCAGACAAATCCACTGGCTCTGTCCAGACTCACTTTCCCAAAACAGAATTTAGGAATCCTCACTTGTCTGCCTTTCAAAAATGCCTATAATTAAGTGTTTTAAGCTTTTAAAAAGCAAAATCAGTGAGAGTGTTTTAAGCTTTTAAAAAGCAAAATCAGTTGATTATTGAGTGAACTCACCAAAATACATGTTCATAGCTGACTTCTCTGCCTGTGCTACTTACATATTTATGCTCCCCAAGTTAATGATCTTAAATCAAATATACAGAGTAAAGCTATGACATACATGAACACCAAAGCACAACCAATGTGGGTCAAAGATTAGGTCTGTCATCATTATGCAAGCCCTTTTACAACATCTTTTTCACACAGCTTTTCTTCTGAGACTTTCTTTTTTCCCCTCTCTATATACAAAAGCTAGGAGGAAATCTAGAACCAGAGTGAAGCAATTTTGCAATTAAACCTTTCCTTACCTTATTTTCTGCATAAGCAAGCCAACGGCTTCCAAGAGCAATAGGATTCATGTTTGGCCCTGGACAAGGATAGCAGCCTGAAAAGTTTTAAAAGACAACATTAAGAAATATCTTAATGACTTCTTACAAGGAATTTTATTTATTGCCAAGAAAACAAAAAGTCTAAACAAAACCTTTCAATTGCTAATATCACTCAGCAAATGCTTGCATTTTTGTTCCTAAAGATAAGACTGTGGTTAGATGAGATATTTTGAACAGTTAATTATGTGTAAATACTTGACTCTCCTTATGTTTGCATATTTTTAATGCCAATTTAATACAGTGGGGTGAGGAACACATTCAACAGTTTGACTCACTTGGTTCTGTATCTTCACATTTTAATTAATTTTACCTGACTTAACGTCTACCTATTGGTCAAAGGTTTCAATTTGCTTCAAGCTCTTCTAGATTTCTGTGGTACAAAAGGGTGTGTTGTGCTTTTGGTTTTGCTTTTAAGAACTCCGTATACAAGCCCCTAGACTCTGAAAATACTTTTGCACACACTTTGACTAGTGAGAATTTGTAATTTCTTCAAAATCAGTGGCAAAGTTTCTGTTGTTCACCTGCTTCTCGTTACTTTTGTATTACCATTAACAATAGATATATTCACATGCATAAAGATGAACATAAAAAGGAGAACCATCCCTAAGGATTAAAAGGTGAAAATACCTATAACAGAAAGTCACTGAAAGTAGCTGTGAACAAAAATATGCTAACAGGCCTAAAATTAATGAGGCCCATGGCAAAAGCAATTTTACATATGAAGTCTGAGTTTAAAAAAAACCAAGACCACAACAATACTGTGCGGAGGGGAGAGAGAATGGAGGGAAGGAGGGAAGCTATTAAGTGAATGTTAATCTCTGATTTCATCAGTCCTCAGGCTAATATACACAATTTAGTAATTCATATTCTCTCACTGTTTGGCCAAAAAAACAAAACATTTGAAAACATACAGACATGTGTGTCTCATTTAAAGTGGCCCTGGTTAGCTGATCCTGTGTCACAGGCAGAAGGAGCACAGAGATCAAGAAAACAGCATTTCAGAAGAACAAATATAACCAATAACTGCAATTTACTGCACAAAATCCTGCACTGCATTCTGAGATGCAACACACATTAGAAAGAAAAAAAAGACACAACTAGCTAAGCTTGTCTTTTCTCAGTCTCATGTCAGACTTTTGATACTGATCTGCCCACCCCACTGAGAAAATCAAACCTATTCACAGCCTTCTTTTTGCAAATAGCAGCATGTTTGCCGACAGGTCCCAAAATAGTCCCGAAAATGTAGTGAGGACAACAGAGTTTCAAAAGTTTAAGGGTATAATTTTCAATGCTTGCAAAATGGTCAACAAGGTGTGTGGGAGGGTGTTAACTATAGCACATAGGTGTATGTTTCAACTGACAACACCTAAAACCGTATTTGATGGCATTTGTTCGGCATGTGCAAAACCAGCTGCTATATTGTTTGTGCTGTCTAAGATAATCATCGGCATGTGCAAAACCAGCTGCTATATTGTTCATGCTCTTTATTTCACTTTTTAGAGCAGAGCAGCAAGGGTATTGCAAAACTCAGAAGATCATAGCAAGCTATTTCAAAGGTCATAAAGCAAGGGAAGGAGAAAAGCAGCAATTCATCCAATTAAATCCATCTCTGGCCAGGAAAGCAAAACCAAGTGAATATTTTGTAAGGCCTTATCACTGCCTTGATCTCAGGAAGGAAAACGAATTCTGAAGAGGTGATGCCACAATTGTTATTGCATTCCAGAAGTGCATAAAATGTGGGTAGCCAGAGCCTCTTAAGGAGCAAAGCAAGTAAAAAAAGGTTGTAAATAAAACCCTAGGTTGTAAATACAAATGTCTTCTTCCAATGACATTATAGATCAGGACCAGCAAGGTTTTAATGCTGACTTCTGCTTCCGTAATTCTTATCTGGGTCAGTAAAGAGCTAAAGGTAAAAGTAAAGGTCCCCTAAACTTTATTTACTTTTCTTCCCTATTATGTACAAAACACAGCATTAAAAGCTGTCAGATGACAGCTCTCATCATATAAATCTCTACAGAGACTTTGAATCAGTCACTTGCATTGCCCAAACTCTGCAAGCACCACGTAACATCCCTGCAGCAGAAAACAACAGGAGTCACAGCCAACAGATACACCATAATGACAAAACCTGAGCAATTCAACAACTCCTAACAAAACCAAAACATCTCACTTGGTAAGGGGGTTGTTCTCAATTACTCCAATGAACTGAAGTAAACGAAGAGCTGCAAAAAGCCTTCTTCTTCCAATTGAAAATTAATGAACTAAAAGAAGGAAAGTTTTCTTAGAAAATCTGCAGCTGTCTTCACCAAACCTACTGTAGGTAGTTTGTTCCATGAACTGGACTCAATCATACACAGCTCTGCACACAAATCAGCCAACTCTAATAATAACCTCCACAGAGGTCAACAATTCATCTCGGTACGAAACTCTACTCTCTGATACAAAAAACAGCGTAAAAAAAGAGCTACTTCCTCCCTTTCTTTTCTTTGCAAGTCTCTGCATTTTGGAAACTTGCAGCAGTGTATGGATAAACAAAGGGTTATACTTTATGGGAAGGAAAAGCAAATTGTTTTTCTGCTTTCCAAAAAAACAGCTGGAGTCAGCAGAACATCATCTACTGGGCAAATGAAAAGGCAGACAGCATGACCTACCAAGCTCAGCCATTCAATCGTTACCAGCCTGACTCTCTTAAAGATTAACTTCTCTTTCTACTAAACTTCAAAACAACTGAGGAAAAATCCATTCTAAGCAACAACAGCAGCAACTTTAGCATGTTTACAATAGTGATGAACATAATGAGAACGCAGAACTAACTGTCAAGAAGACCAAAGTTTCCAAGTTTTAATGACAGCATGAAGAGGTCATCCAAGAAAAGATCACTCCAGGAAAGTCCTTCCAAAAGTACAGCAAATCAAACAAGTACTACAAAACATCTGATTTTAGAGTAAGCTTTAATGGCACTATCACCCACAAAAGAATATGGGTGAAAACCTACTGGAAACTATTGAAAATGTTTTTAAGTATAGTTACTCTCTCTTTATGACGACACGCAGAGGAAATGCACTAATTTCAAGCTGTGAAAAGACAAAAAGAGAAAAATAATATTTTGAAAATCTTAAGTGCAAGTTTGTCTGCTAACTTGATTAAGTTCCTGTGCCCTAGAACTCCAACCAGTGCTGGCCTGAGCAATGCTCAGGCACAAAATAGGCTCCAGGCTCCATCCCAATGGGGACCTGGCTCCTTTCTTCCTAATGTCTGCATCTTTCCATTGATCTATGCTCCTAAAGAAAACTAAGACACTAGTCCTCATCTTCAACTGTTTTTATAAAGCTCACCCTCTAGGTTCAGTAATTACAGTGTGAATACACAGACAGCAGCCAAAAAGAGAGAAGCAACACATTCCTCTCCTCCCACTTAGCTTTTAAACAAACAGCACATTGGGAAAACACTGTTAAGAGGAACATGGCCATCAAGAGTCTGTGTCAGCTCGCATGGAGATGAAGCCAATAAATTACAAAACATCCCACTATTAAAGCTTGAACCATTTGTGCTGGGGGAGCCCTTCATCAACTTCCTCAGCTTTTTAATATGGAAATAACTTTAAAAAGAGAGATATATATATACATATGAGTATACATGTAAACTGAAAAGCCCAGTACATGATGGAGAGCTGGGGGCTAAACACTGCAGGGATTCCCCGTATCCATGAAAACTTGGCAGTTCAGTACTTCATATCCAAACACACAGTCTTTGAAACCCCAGAGGCAATTAAGAGCCTATAGGCATCCAAGCTTTCAACAGCTGTCCTTCAGGAGGACCAGAGCTGTGCATCTCTCACCCATTATACTGCTACAAGCCAAATCAACGCTCAGAGTTGTGTTCTATGTATGTGCCCTCTCATTCATCAAATAGGGATGATGCATGTGCTCTAAGGGACTCTGCATATATACCAAGTGTAACACATACCAACGTGACCTGTTTAAAAAAAATACGCCACAGAGGTGCAGGACCAACCCTTTAATACCCATTTTCCCCAGAATTGAGCATTATCATAGTTAAGGCTGTAATTTTTTCACATGATCCCTGAAAAACACCCTACACAGCCTGAATGGCTTCATTAATGAAGAGCTAAGGATGATCTTATCACGGCAAAGCATTCAGGCCTAAGCAAGCACTAGAAGGCCACGTTTCTCTCTAGAAAATAATTGATGCTTACAGTCTGATCTTGTCTAAGCTAAGTCAGAACTTATTTTCAGCTAACCGTGTCCTCTGAACAAAGCACTGCTCCTTACCCAGGGCACAGCAAGATTTCCTTCTCAGACCTCACTAAAACACACTGTGAAATGACACAGGAAACTGCTGCAAATTAACATGTGAATGAATAAAGCAAAAAGGGGATGAAAAAGCCCAATCAGAAGCTTCCAGAACATTGCTTTTCTTCAAACACATTGCAACATGCTTATGTTAAGACACTACCGGTTGTTTTTTAATTTCACAGCACATTGTCAGAACTTTTACTCTCTACACTTATTTTTGTAGTCCAGAAAAAGATTAAAAAAATAAAAATCTGCTTGTGATATTTTCCAGGCTTTCAACCTTTCTATCTCGACTTTGTTTTTACTTTGTAATGAAAACCATTTTAGTAAGTTTTTCTTTTCTGTCTTTTTTCTTTCTTTTTTTCTTGTCAGTTTAAGGAAATCTTCCTTTTCCCATTATTTTCACTGCTTTCTTTTTCCCAATTCCCGCTGATTTCCTCTGCACTGATACATACTCATATTTTTTGGTATTGACTTCAAAAATTATCCTCATAATTACTGAAACTTTTTTTTTTAATGGATATTCCACAACTTGTATCTCTGAGGAATGCATATTAGTGTTGTCCAGTTTTATTTTAAGCTATTTCTTTGAGTCTTTGTACAACATGTGGGCATGGGCAGGACTATTATAAAATCTTTTCAGGATTCTGTCTCTAATCTCAAACCATCACAATCTTTTTTTAAGTATGATGAATGTGGCACTGGGACAAGACAGTGTCAGCAAACACTAGGACCACTGGTCAGGGCAGAGATCTCCAGGGCTAACCTACATCCCAAGGCAAAACTAAGTTAAACTTGACTGACAAAGCAGGTTACTGGATAAATAAAGATTTTTCTCTTTCAGTGTGTGGTGAGGCTCATTAAATAAGACATATGCCATTTTAAGTGCATAGTATTTTTAAACAGTTTTCTGAGCAAATTCCAAAAAGCACTAACACTTTTCAACCAAAACTATTTGCCTTCAATAATTCAAGGTATTTGCCAAATATCACTTTTAAAAATCTGTGTAGCAGTGCTATTGAGTATTTATATACAAACAGTTACAATAACCCATTAAATCTATGCTACTTTTCAGTCACTGGATGGAGCTTATAATCAATTAATAATTTTTTCTAGGCTTTATGAACTATACAGCATTTTATTGTAGTGAAATCACCAAACTACATTCTTAAATCTTGAAATCCAGCTTCATGACAGAGAGCACAGAAAGGGTATATGCAATAAATAATGGGTAGAGTGATACTGTTGTTGCAAAGGATTGTTTATTCTAAGGAAAACAAATCATAAAAGTTGTTTTATCTAATATTTTTTGTTTGCTTGGGCTTCTTCTTTTTTTTGAGCGTCACCAAGCAAACCAAATTTATTTGTTTATACACTGTATAAATTAATATTGTTTATAAATTCCTCTGGGTTCCTTCTAGATGAAAGGCCCTATGTAAATGTTATTACTCTCACCCTGTCACATACTTTCCAAAACTCTTCTATTGTTCTTGTACTTCCTTCTGTTTAAGTATCACCCATAAAAACTGAGTAAAAGAGCAGACCAGTAGGACGCACCCTACTGTGAAATCATTCTTGCCATCCAGAGCTTTTTTTTTAAATCATAACAGCATTATCATTACTAAAATGCTAAAAACAAAACAAACAGAAAACAACCAACAAACCCATCTAGAAATCCAGTGAAAAAGTAAAGTCACAAATGCTACATATACCAAATCATCACCAGCCTTTGCAGGGATATATTCATAATCCATGTTGTGTTCACAACAAACCCAGCCCTGCCACGAGTTGCATTTTGTGCTAGTCCCAGCTGGAAGAACATAATTCCCTCACACAAGATTGGGGAAGCACCACAGACTTCATTTATGATCAACATTGCTATAATTGCTGCAGTTATTATTCTTACTACAACTATTATCATTACTACAGAGACCTCTCCTTTCTCTGTCAATTCTAGCGTGGCAGTTTTAAGTATTCTACTGTTATTCTGTTGGTCTAAAGCCAATACCAGAGCTTTTACTAAAAATATCTATGCTCTTTAATGCTTATTAGATTTGGTTATCTAATTGAGCACAAATTTGACTAATTTCAGGACAAACTATATTTTAATCTCTGTTTTACTTATTTTTTTTGTTCAGGGAATTGGACAGTGATAAATAATAATGTTACTATAGAGGTTGTTGTTCCTGTATAGGACAATGCGAGTAAGGTGGCTTTGCTTTGGCCTTTAACATTAAGGATTTGGGTGCTTTAGATAAAAATAACTCACACAGAAACAAACAGCACTTCCTGTTCTACATATAATTTTTAAAGCTGTCAAACCCAGGAGATATGACAGATATACATCTTGGGTACCAATGCCTTGCTTCTGTCTTTCTGCAATTCTTCTGTTGTATTTGCACTTCCCTGCCATGCAGCCCAACACCCTGTAAGCACCAAAGACATTTGTTTCCATAAATCCACCACGTTGCCCTAAAGACTTTTTGAAAAACTATTTCCCCATTATCCTGTACTAGTGATAGGCCAATTCCCACATTCAGGAAAAAGCCCTCTTATAAACAACACTACAAGCAAGATTGACTACACTACAACACTACAAAGCAAGATAAAAGAAATGTTGCTCAGCAAACACAGCTACAAATCACACGAAGGAGTGTGTGTGTGTGTATATATATGTACACAAGTGTGCATAAAAACTGCTTGTATACAATTCACAGCAATATAGTTGGCTTCTCTTCAGTGATCAAGAAAACGTGACACAAGATCTCAATTCCCACCTGCCTTAAGGACTTTCAATCTAAACTGAAGAGTCTCCCTCCACACAGGGAGGATCCTATCAATTATTACACCATGTGGGATACCCAGGATAAATGCCACTCACTGATTGAAGCTGCAAAGGAAAAGGTACAAACAGAACTGCCTGAAGAACCTAACTCTTGAGGCATTAAACCATCTAGTAAGACATCCAGTGCTTTCAGTTCAAAGCACAGAGATCCAACTGCTCCCTTCCTGTTTGCTGAGCAGGGAAAAGGAATTCTAACAAAGCTAACAAAAACAAGACAAAAAAGCCCAGATGATTTCTAGATCAAACCTGTGGCAAACTGAACCCCCTATATTATTTCTTGCATGTGAATATCAGTGGAAACTGCAGATAGATTAGTATATACCACAGTTTGCTTTGCTTTTATTTATTTTGGGAGGTGCAGGTGGGGTGCATTTAACATACACTGGATAATTTTTGGCTTGTGGTTAGGCAAGTCTTTTGAGACTTTGTATACAATAAAGTACTCTGACTAAAATCTGGAAAATTACCTCTCAAGGCTCTAGCTGTACAGCATCAATAGAAATGTGGTGCCAGCTAATGGCTGCAATAACTGTCTTCATCCCTAGAGAATAATGGATGGAGAATATATCAATATGAGGAGTAGAAGGGCCAGAGAAACTGAACAGGCACTAGTTATCGGACACAAAGATGATGCCATGCATGATGTTATCTGTGATAATCTTTACTTAGGGCCCTGGGGGTGGGAAGGATATTCTTTACAGAGAAGAAAGTATCCATCAGGCCATATTCATAATCATCAGTGTTCCACTAAGTAAGCATTTTTGGAGAAGGGTTGAGAGAGCACTGATGTACTAGAAATCAATGAAATTCAGCTTTTCTGCATCTATTGTTTAGAGCAAAAGGGGGGAGGAGGGGGAAGCCTGTACATCACTTTTGTTTCTGATTGTTCAGTCATATGTAGTGTTCAGAAAAAGGCTCTGAAGGAAATCTTAAGTACACCACAATAAAACTCTTAACTATTAAAAAAACCTATTAAAAATCCACACCTTGGCATTCACAAGTATCAAAGGAAACATGCTATTATTCTAAGCATTAAATTAGTTGTGTTGTGGGGTTTTTTTGCTTGGCCTTGTGAGCACTTAAACCGGTGCAGGATGTGAAAGGACTGCTTGGCTTTATCTTCCCCTTGATAGAAGTCCTTTCTTAAGGAGTTGTCTCCAACCATCAGCACAGCAGAGAACAGACTGCTGTACTGAAGTTACTGCCACAAGTTCTTTGCAGGCTGATGCTTTTCCTCAGCATACATTTAAAAGTAAGATTACCACACAGAGTGGTTACAGGATATCCTGGTAATTTTTCTACATTAAGTTTCTCCTTCAAGTTTAAGGACGTGCCATAAATTCACATACTAAGCACCTGTACACTGAGTTTTTGTTACAAAAGGCACAAATAAAATGGACTGGCTCTCTGCCATTCAAGTCAAATCAGCACGTGTCCATCTAATCACATGCAGGGGAAAAAAGATTAGTACTAGGAGTATTATGTCAAAATTGCCCAAGAAAAATCAAGAAATAAAAGGCTTAAACATTCCAACAGCAGCACAAACTTGACCATGTTCTACATCCTGAATATTTTATGGTATATTTATTACAACAATATATTAAGCTACACGTTCAACCACAAAAACAAAAACAGAAAGCCAAACACTACTCATGTGCAACGCAGCTGCATTAGCATTGCTGAGCAACACCAAACTCCACAATTCCTGACACTGTTTTTAATTGTACATTCTGCATTTCATTTCTACATGTAAATAGTCAACAAAACAGATAAGGACTTCTGCTTTTTATTATTATAATGTGGTAATAATCATTGCTTTTTAGCTGTCTCAGTGAGGTTCTAAGGCTCCCAGTGCCACTCAGCTGATACGGATGGAAGATTTGATTTACACATCACCAAATCTTCTTGAAAGTAACATAAGTAACAGCAGTGTCTTCAAAAATCTAGTAAGCCCCATGAAATATTTTTGACCTTTTATGCCACTGCTTCTGACCAAAAGCAGTCAGATAAGACAGCGGAAAATCTACTCCAATTTAAACTGACAGTGTCCTTTCCTAAATTCAAAAAAATAATCAAGTAGTGCAGCAGAAGAGCCCAGTTGCTGACCAGTTGGCTCACAATCATAAATCTATGCAGCTGACTAGGTAACTCATTTACATCAAATTTCAAACACAAAGTAGCTTAAGCCTTTAAAGATATACCGAGGTTGAAAAGATTTCAGTGTATAGAAAATCTGAAAGCTTACAGAAAGGCCCTACTGCAGCCTTCAACATGCCAGAGCACAAAACCAGCTTGATAGCACAAGCCATTAAGTGAAACAATGAAGCTTCAAAATCCTCAGGACAACTATTCACTAGAGCAGATCCAAGAAACCAACTCATGCAGGATAAAAGCACGTTTCTTTTTGCCCAGTCCCACCCTGTCACTGGCCACAGGTAAACCAAGGTGGCAATAGGAGAAGGGCTGTGGTGGCCACAGCTCCAGCTGTTTGCTGGGTCCCAAAGCTTTCCAAAATGCCCAGTACAAAATGAAGAGGTGCCTTTAACTGAGTTTTGGAGCCCCAGAGCCAGAACAAAGTTTGAGACCATCTTCAGTTTCTCATACTTCTCACAGGTGGAGAAATTGTGAATAGTGACATTTCACGAGTTTCAATTTTCAAATAACTTGGTAAGTATCTACAAAGGCTTTATTTTATCGTCTAAACTCCATCCCCATACCACACAAATGCACTGCAAATCTGAAGTTATGGTTAGGAAGAGTCTGTTCCTGTGCCTCAAAATACAGTGGATTAATGTTTAAAAACTAATGGCAGTATCATTTAAAAAATTTTAAAAAACCAACAAACAATAACTGGAATTTGAAAAGCACAAGAATTGTCAAAATATGCACTTAATTGGGGGTTTTAAATTTTTATCTAAAATAAAGTATGCTAAAATTCTCTTTGGTGGAATAAAAAGGAGTGAGGACAGAGGACACAAGTCCTTTCCTGTTTGGCTTCCCAAGAAACCCCAGTAGATTCCCAGTGCCTTTCAGCTATGTATAGGAAGAAACTGACACCTATTGGCAACTTTAATATTACTGCATAAAGCTGCTTTTCTTTAAACTATTATAAGAATAGCTTTTCCTAAACAAGATTTTTCTTTAGAGACACAGTTAACATAACAAGGTAATTTAGAACTTTTCCAACTGTGACCAAAAACACACACAGGAAATTTCAGATTGTCCTTTTAACAACAAAACTCTGATCCTTCCAAAGTAAACTACGTTAGCTCAGTTACCTATCGATTTTAAGGGATGACTGTAATTGATAAACAACAGCATTAGTCACTAGCTGCTTGGAAAGATAAGGTTTTTATTTCTTCTGGAGTAAATACTGTCGCAGAAGTCAGCATTACATGGACAAGACACAGCGTCTTGGGAGTAGGTAAATGACACTGAAAACATAACCACATCCAGTGACAGAGCAGAGCACGAGCAGTAAGAAAAAAATACCAATTTTCTCTACTAATGTACCAATTACTGTGCTACAG
Source organism: Chaetura pelagica (assembly GCF_000747805.2). Classification (NCBI taxonomy): domain Eukaryota; kingdom Metazoa; phylum Chordata; class Aves; order Apodiformes; family Apodidae; genus Chaetura; species Chaetura pelagica. The sequence continues at coordinate 1,733,614 of NW_009952560.1, read as the reverse complement.
GTGTTGGAGCAGCAAAGGGACATTTGGAGCTTTTGGAGACCACCTTCTCTGTTCCAATCATTTGCCTCCTATTGAGAGGTAGGTCGTAGGGTAGAGGGAGATAAAGGGGAGTCCAAGCAAACAGTTCCTTCATGCTCAAGATATACATAGAGGCACCTGCAGGCAAATACCTGCCTATAGTTTTCCTACTACAACACTTCACTAACCTGTCCGAACTTTGGGGCTTGCTAAAGTGAGGACACATGAAAACAAAAACAAGATAATGAACAACAAAACATGAAAAATGGGCAGATCACTATTGATATGTTCCCAAACTGCTGCACATGTGTACACCCTGATACTCAAAATCTGAAACTTTTGCACATATTTTTGCAAAATTAACACAATTTTTCAGCTACCTCTGGATGTCAGTGCAGGTGTTCTTCACAACAGTGAGATACTACTCACAGCACAATAAATATGCAAAAGGACCAAGGTTTGACAGATTAACACCTGGATTGTTTTTTTTTGAAGCAACAAATTTCCTGAAACTCTAAATGAAGTCACAGAGAGCTGCTTTGAAGATTCAGAAATAAAAACAAATCATATCTGTTCTATCTCACTCCACCACTAGAGCAAAAAGACTGAACCCAACTATTATACATACTTGTAACAAAGAATTTTTTTGTGAAAGTACAGCTGTCAAAGGCGGCGATTTTCTCTTGCAGGACAACAACAAGTATCCTGAAAACATAAGAAAAGAATGGGCATTTTCAACATTAAATGCTTTGGTTTAAAGATTCAATATCTAAATGTAATTATTTCAAAAGCATCAATATGAGTTCTACAGTGATATACTGCCAGGTTACCAATACATGGCAGTTATGGAGGGTTCTTTCTCATCCCAACCACATAACCTTCGTTTCAGGAAGTACACAGATCTGATAGAGAACAACACAGCATATTTATGATATACCTCCTGCAGTAAAAACTCCATTAAAAAGAAAGACTGGAATTGCAAGGATCCTGAATTGCCTTCAATGACTCAAATAACAAGCAAATCAACCATCAGTAGAACAGAGGCTAAATTTGAAATAATCCCATTGCAAATTTATTAAACCATCTTATTTATGAAAAGCAAGGGGTTTTTCATACCAGGAGTTATCAGCACCAAAATAGGGTTGAGAAGCAGGATTTGTGTCAATCAGCAAAATCACAGGTATATGTTTATGTATTCACTTGGACATGTACACACTGGTATTGTAAAATACCTGTTCATTGCTTGAAACAAAGCACCAGAACAAAAGCCACGTAATAACTACACATGAAACACTGTTCTGACAAGAAAGAGGCCAGAGTTGGAAAGCCAAACATTTTAGCTTTCAACATCTTCTCCCACATTGATAACTTCCCAAAACCAAAACAAATCTCACGTTTTTTCAGTTATAAACTTTGCATGTATAAATTAATATTAGTTTTGGACAAAACAGTAGTTTTAGTTACACAACGTATCTTCCAATTGTTTAAACTGCACAAAAGAAAAACAAAAGAAAATGTATCTTTTCTCATTTCTTCTGCAAGGCCTAAAAGAAAGGAAACCAATGAACAATGGAAAAACTTTGAATGCACATGCAAGTGCAAAGTATATACATAAAACCTATGCATATTTGTTGGCAATATTTCCCAATCATGTAGATTTTTGTTTTCTGTTCTTTGAAGATGTATACTGTCTTTCTGTATAACTGAAACCTACCAGATGAATCTGGAGTATAAATCCATAAATAATAAACAGTTTTCCCCTTTTTTCTGCAACTCAAATTTTACTTGAAGTCCAAATTTGGGACCCCATTAGCCTGTAGTATGGGTAATGCACCATTAGCATTGCACTTGGCCACATTTAATGCGTTTTCAATCTGAAATAGTGAGCTTTCCTTGGATAATAACAGAATGTGATACATTCCAGAAAAGCAGCCACCCTGGATACAGCCACATAGCTTTGAAGTAGCTTTTCCATTTTCACCACTTAGGAAAAGAAACATTAGCACCTGGAAAGACTTCTTAGTTGGGAGAGATTTTGAATGATGATTTGCCTTTTGACTGTTTTTACAATTGGATTTTTCTTCTGCCAGGAGGCCTGACTGGAAAGATTTACTATCATCACACTGTACACAAGGGAACTTTTAAATTTTTCAAGGGACAGTTGCACAGATAAGTACTGAACTCCTTCTGACAGCTTTTAAAGGAACAGTGACTTATTCACGGCACATAACTCTCACCAACTCAACCACTTCAGTGAAACTGGTTTTTGATGTAATAATCATACTCACATCCATAATTAAGAAGATTGACAGGAATTAAAAAATTTAAAAATATTGGCATCCTTTGCTTGTTTAAACATTTACACCGTCTAAATATCCTCCTCATGATCGGACTCATTGTCATATTAGAGGTGTCTGTTCACTAGTACTACTTTTCTTCTGTACTTGACCTCACATAGTCACAAAGTTTAGATTTTGATGGTAGAATCATAGCATCACAGAATGGGTTGGAAGGGACCTTAAAGATCATCTAGATCCAACCCCCCTGAATGGGCAAGGACACCTCCCACCAGACCAGGTTGCTCCAAGCCCCATCCAACCTGCCCTTGAACACTTCCAGGGATGAGGCTTCCACAACTTCCCTGGGCAACCTGTTCCAGTGTCTCACCACCCTCACAATGACATATTTCCTCCTAGTGTCTTAACCTAAATCTCCCTTCTTCAAAATGTCTATTCAACAAAACCTTTGTGGCTTCTAGGATGGGTTTTTTTTATATGATGTTCAGCCTTCTAAGCCTTTTTTTCTCGCAGAAATGAGGGGACATTATCCCACCTAAGAGATGCTGCTTTTTTATTTAACTCACAGCAACATTATTTGCTGTAAACCACGGAGTGAACACTAGGAATTTCTTGGATGTGCAGGAAGACAGTGTATGTGAGACACAAGTGGAACACAAGGCTGTAAACTCTTCAGTGGTCTATACTACTTAAACTCTCAATGATCCATTTCTCCATCTGTAGGTAGACGATAGAGGATTGCAACGATTCCTCATCACAACTGAAAGCAGGTTAAATAATTTCAGATGTAAAATGTTTTGAGCTTCTTGAATGAAAGCCACTGAAAAGCATATTGTTGTACTCAAACTGAAATATTACTAGAGAAATGGAGAACCAAAGCTATGCTTACAGGAAAGCCAAAACAATAAAGTCCAGGAGTGCACAGACCAAAAATGGTATTAATTACCAAAATTTTATATGCTCTAAAGCAGAAAGAACACGTAGTAAACATCCTTACCTTTTATTGCAATGCAGATCATAAATTGGAGTTTTGAACTGTATGGACTTGACCATCTCTCCTGTTCGCAAAGAATAAAGGTCCACGCAGCAGTAAGGTGGGCTTGTGCTAAAATAAATGTTAAACCATTTTAGTGGAAAGAAGGATTTACTGTAAAATTATTTTTCAATTATTTCAGCCTCCCTATATTATTTATCACATTCACTGAAAAAATCCAGCAATGTGAGCAGATCACTGGAGAACAAAATGGTCCATATAAGCCTACTCCATTAAAGGAAGGTGGGATGAAAACTGAATTACAATATCCACAATGATCAACAACAATTAATCATCAAGCGTTTAGTTTCCTTTGTCACCACTAAGACTTCAGAACATCAGATCTGACCAGCAAAATACAAGCCATTTGATAGAAGTGAAGCTTTAGAGTACACTCCAGTTATTTAAAAAAATATTCTTCCCTAAAGAGAGTAAGAACTCTACTCCTTGTGACAGCTGAATTATTTGACTTGATTTGATAGGGAGACAATCCACAGAACTTAGATTAGATCTCTGGTGGACTTTTGTTTGAACTATATAGATCTTTTCAACTGCTTTGTGTCACTTTTATCATTTTAATATAAACAAAACTCTAAGGCCATTTCTTAATAAAAAGGCTTGCTTTCTTTTGAGAGGGAGAAAGTGCCGAGTGTTCCGATAGTGCTGAGGAAGGTAGTGGTGGAAACCATTTTACAAGCTAAGGAGAGGCTTTGATGTGGCAGTTCTTTTCCATAACACCTTTTTTCCCCTCCAAGAACACATTAAAATGTTGGCTACTTTTAGGTCAACGAATATGAAGCAGCACAAATCGCCAGCTGTACAAACACATACTAAGTATTGGTAAAGGAGGGTGTTTCCCCTTGCCCATATCTGTTTTATTTTACAGACTTTAACACAATTCTTGACACAACACTTGCTTGTCTTTTGGATCTGATCAAGCTGCTCGAGAATTTTCTGAACAACTGGAGTACAAATGCCAACTGCTTTTACCTCAAATGCCTCAAGATAATAAAATGCTACATACAGTAAGTATGCAGAGAGAAATAACATATGCACAGAAAGACAACTGTCAAAGAAATAATAGCAAGAATAAATTATGACATGTTGCCTCCTGAAATTGTTCCCAAAATACACATTTTTCTAGGCACATACCTAGGATAATAACTAGAGGGTGCTATTTATTACTTTTAAGCACTTCAAAGGCCCTTCAAAAACACTTAAATGAGTGAGACTCAAAGCTAGTTACTTTACATTTGAAGCTCACTGCTGCTAGAAAATGCAGAAAGTGACAGCAAGGTCTAGGTACAAACTTTTGCTCATTTAAGTACATCTATTACCTAGAAGAAAGTATTATTTTGATAAAAGGGTACACACATTCTTGTTTCAAAACACAATTCACAGGAGCTGACAAAGCTAAAATTGTATTAGCATAATTGATACAGATTACTATTTACATATGTTGCACAGTTCCATTTTGACTTAACATATAGCAAACTACATGACTACAACTAACATATTACACCAAGAAAATTATGGGTAATAATTCTGTCACTTAAGTGAATAATTACTATTCTGTCATACCTTTCTTTTGGCTGATCATGGTAAGATCATTCTAACAATACTTTTTTAAATCACACCAGCTAAAAACCAGTAACTTGAGTTCAAGTGCCAATAATCAAGCAGCAGTATAGACTAGAATTACAGAGTAGTTCTGACCTATCTTGCTCCAACTCAAAAGTCCTCTTTCCAAATGTTATCCTTCTTTTAATTCCATGGTACACTGCAACCCATGATCAGAAAATAATACCAAAAAAATTTCAAACATGCAGATTATGAAACTCACTTGCTACTGAGCACTCAACTTCATGAGACACATTAAGTTATTGCAATTTATATTTTGCAAATTCTACTCCAAAAGCTGTGCATCTAAATGAGGAATGATACAATGCAAAGATCCATCATGTCAAGCGCTTTTTTGATCAGGCCTCAGTAACAGCTCAGTGACATGTTTTTAACTTGTTGGGAGAAAAAACCTGAGTATTTTAATCATTCATCAGAGTCCCATGCAGGAGAGGGATTCTTCACCACTGCAGGACTGCTTTTCTTTTCCAAAGACATTATTTATAAAAATATGAGCCTTTTGAATGGTCCTTCTTTACTCTCTTTTACATCTCTGCAGCCAGCAGTGAGATCATTTTTTCTAGAACAGGAGAACGATGATCACAGACAGAGATCTAAAGATTCATTTCTCTTTCATAGCACTTAAAGAAAAATAAGAGTACCATGATTAGCCTCCACTCCTCACAAGCAGTAATAAGAGCTGTCCTGCCCTCCTCCATTTCAGACATGTCAAAAGCTCAAGCTCATGGTTCTGTGTACTTTCCTTTTCCGGCCTCTGATAGGCAATGGATTCTATATTGACCCATTTTAGCATATTAAATCAATAGAAAAATAACACTTTGTCCTTTCTTTCTCCTCTAGAGGGAATTCTCCCCTAGGTAAATTCAGCAAAATGGCTCAGTGACAGGCCCAACAGGCATGGAAGCAAGAAAGGAAGTGGAAGCACATGAATTAAGCAATAAAAGATGTGCAACAGGGCTGCAAAAGCCAGAACTGGCTTCCCACCACAGAGCTGCAACACAAAACAGCTTTTTCTGACCCTTCAGAGCCTCCACTGAACTACTCCTAATTCCCAATCTTCTTGAAACAGGGATTTCTATGGCCCACCTTGCAGAGGAAGCCAGACTCAGCTACAGTGTTCCCTTCACATTCTTAGAGTTAAAAATCTAGACTGAGTCCTGCACACAGCTTTTAGAGCAAGACAGCTCAACTCCTTGTAGCTAATGATTTAAGAAGAATTTGAACCCAAACCTGCCATGACCAAAAGCAGAAGATGAACATGTTTTCATTCTTCCACATAGCAGGAAGATTTACACTAAATAAGATGCCCCATTTAAATACACATAAAATTACTATGTTCTCTAAGACAATGCATCATTATTGATCATCACCCTGGAGTCCCTGTAGAAAAATTTACTTAGGCATAATGCTTTGTTCTTAACAATTTTCTTCACTAAACTATCAAACAAATATGCAAGCAAATATTAAATATTCAAAAGGACACCACCTATGAGAATGAAAACAACATTTAAAGTAATCAATATATTTAAATTTCAGCTACAAAAGCAGAAGTACCCAAACTACCACAGAATATCACCAAAACCACCACAGATGGCAAGACAGAGCCCCAGAAACTTGCAAAAGTACCTCCTGATAATCAGAAGTTCTTGAAACCTTAGAATTGTATGAAACTAAACTTACTGCACCTTGCTGTTTCAGGAATAAGTAATGAACGTTCACTTCATCAGAGGATCCTATAGACATTGCTAGTAAACATGCCTGAAATATACTAGTTGGTGGCCTACCCCTAGGGAGAGGAGACTTCTAGCTAAGAAGCTTTTCTTCTGATAAGCTGAAGGTTCACACAGGTCTCATTGATGAGAAGGGACCAATGATATTTCAGTACCCCTGATGACTATGTGAAAGAAAAAGATTAAGACAGAAACGTGTAAAAACTGCAGTTTGATACTAATATTAAGTCTGTCACAAATAAAATTATTGCAAATTACTCCCACACAATATTGAGAAATTTGTGTTGTGTGTCCCAATTGTTAAAATACCTCCTTTATGCAGAGATATCAACAACTCCTTTAACGGTCACAAATTCAATTTTCACTAATTCAAAATACACAATTACTTCAAAATGTTGGCATTAATAAATATACAAATACAGTCAGGCTCTTGTATCATCTTCTATTTGACTGTTGCAGTGTAGAGAGAGAAGTAACAGATGCCTTGTACAGCTGGCACTTGACTACATCTGTGCTCCTGCATCACAACATAACTATCACCTCTTCACAGATTTGCTAGCTCTGAGTCTCACCATTTATAAAAGCTCTGTGCAAAATGTTTGCATACAGAGACAAACATACTGTACAAAACACACACACTTTTTGCATAGGAAAAAAAGGAGAAGACTGATGGAACCAACATGAGGCAAACATTTTCTGTGATTAGAAAGGTTACTCCCAAGTGTTTACTTTCCTCCCTGCTGCCTCTCCCCATTCTGCCATGTGGGGAACATCCTGCTCAAAGAGCAAATGGACATCAGCTACAGAATGGCTTCATGAGTCCAAAAAGGGGGGAAAATGCTTAGAAGGTGTAAAACCGAAGTAGAGCTTTTGCTGAAAAAGCTAATGCCAGGCCTTTCTAAGGCATGCTTTATGTGAGATCTAGTTCCAGTTATTTGAGGCATTAAAAAAAAAAAAATCATCTCAGGATGGAAGTCATTTGGCCAAGATAGTGTATCATTGTGTATTTGACATCATCTTCACAAAAATAGGGCTAGAATCTTGAGAAAACAGAACAAGCGTCTCCTTCTACTTACTTTTTTTTCCCCTCTAAATGTATACAACGTAAGTTTGATGAGATACACAATGATGTCATTTGGGAACCATGACAGAGGTTATGACATTATAATACATTTTAGATAGCAATAGAGTTGCTAAATTAACAGGTACAAGCTTTGTTAGGGCAAGGGGTACAGTTCTAGAATCACAGAATGGTTATAAAGGACATAATCACAGTAAAAAACTTTTCTATCACCTGTACTCTGTACAGGCTCCACAAATTTCTTTTGGAAAGCAACTAATTACCATTAACATCCACTCTATTAACCTACAAAAATTACATAATGAATTAGAACTTTAGAAAAAGGTAAAATTGTACCAAATCATTAATGAGATTACAGGAAGAGACTACACAGACTGATCTAACAATATAGAAAAAAAAAATCACTTATCAAGAACACATTATTACAGGGATACTGAGCAATATCAGTATTATAAAATTGTTAGAAAAACTGTTCCAAAGATTAGTTAACCTCAGCAGTTGCTGAATTAGTTGTTATGCCTCAATGCCTGTGACTAAAAATGCTGTAGCCACCCACAGAGAATCACCACAGTGTTTTCTACCTGAAACCTTTTTGGTAACTTGACTTCCCATGATGGAACAAGGGGAAATAGTTTCTTTCCAGCTGCTCTCTATAAAGTGATCCTCATCCCAGGTGCCAGGCTGCAGTGTGCTGCTCGTTCCTCTCGCCTGTTGAAACTGCATTACAATCAGCTCCATCTTTCTCTAATTACACCAAAAATTACATCACATGTGCCTTGTTCTGTACCCTTACAAGGCAGTTTCATTCTATACTTACTTAGGACAAATATTGCACTTATTAACAGCAGGTTTTCTGCAGTAATGATCCCTTTCTCTTTTATAGTTTCCACATTAAAAAAACTCAAACATTTCTTCCTCCTCTTCCATCATGTATTGACCTTCTTAATGTGCAGGGCAATATAGAGAGTTTTCCATAATGGAAAAAAAAGCATAAATCACTTCTACTCATCAGCACACTTGATCTAACATGATAAGAGTCTTTCATTTAATCACTACTCCAGTTTTGATACTTCCAAGTATTATCTGGCAAGTTATTTAAATAGCACGCCACAAATTCCTATTTGCATTTGAAGGGACTGTGCTGTGAAATGGTGTGAGTTACTGCACAGTGTGCAGCAGCAGCTTAATATAATCTCTACTGACCTCAACAAAACTATATTCATTACCTTACGGAGCTAGATACAAAAAACCCAGATATGACAAAAATTACAGAAAAAATCTTGCTAAATATAGCTATTTTATTTTATTCAAGAATAAAATGGTATTCTTAGTGCAGCAACTGGAAAACACTGCTTCAAGGCAGCTAAAAAATGCTGTTTCCATACCTTGGAGGCCAAACCTTGCTTCCCCTACAAGTTCCCACTGATAAAAAAAAATTTAAAAAGCCACAAAATGAAATTACATTCCCTGAGAAAGTCTTGTAACATTTAAACTTAAGAGCAACATCAAACCTTCTAGCACATATGCAGATCAGTAAATTCAACAGCAATCACTAAAGCAGCTTCAGACAGCAGGTCACATACTTCCAGTCAGAAGCAATTTGACTTCTACCACACAGCCATCCAGCTACCACTAACTTTACATAAAAATAAAATTATGAGTTAAAAAAAAAAATCAACCTGGCAATTATTCTGTCACAGTCTGTCTTCTATTTTTAAAGTTTTGTTTCACAACAAAAAAAGCTCTATTTTAATTTCAGTGTTTTGAAATTAGGTCAGGTGACTTGTTTTATTATTCTGTTCTGAAGTACAAGTTTAATTTTCACAAACATAACCTTTCACTGTTTCTAAAAACTATAATCAGTAGCAGTCTGTTACTGCACCCTGTGTTCCCAGACTTACTTCCCATCCTGCAATGGCCACACTAGTACTATTCTTCATTATTTTCATTATTCTTACCCATTTCTCTTGTGATTTTTTATTTGCATCCAATTTGCAATAATGATATTTTCAAACCAAGTAGACCCAACATAGAAAATGGACACATTTTCAATTACTTTCAGCGTCTTTAAGATGTAAAAATACTAAAATTTACTGAGATACTAACCCTAATAATACAACAATCTCTTACTAGCCCCACTTTACAATCTGTGGGATTTAACATTTACAGAAGCATTTAAACTTTTTTTTTTTTTTTTAATTTTCAAGTGCCCTAAATAGAATGTCGCTTCAAAACTTACTTTACAAAAGGCAGCTTATTTAATTGTCAAGTCAGAAGGGACTATTACCTCACCTAGATATCCTGTCTAATGCTGGCCATTAAGTTTAACCTGGATACCTATTCTTATATATAGCTCAAATGCTACCAAGAAGTTACTGGTAAAGAAAAAGCCATTTCCGTACAGGAATGAGGAAGACTCTGACAGTGGCACAAATACAAGTTTCTAAATCACAGTGCAGTGGTTTAGATTATCCAGTAACCTGTTCTAGCTGTGAGCACTTCTCTGATGCTTCAAGGAGACGAAAAGCCAAACAAAACCAGAGTACACAGTACAGAGTTAATTAATTGTTTACTGGAAAAATTCCTTCCTGAACCTTTACACTGGAAAGTTGAAGCATGAGATTTGATTATGATCTTTGAAATAATATTATTAGCATGTTGAGACCACAAAGGCAATTCTGTTCTCTTCAAGGCCCCTGAAGAAGGTTTGCTCAGATTAACAGATTTCAATCCTAGAAGGATCATCTCTTTCCAGGCCATGCATAAAATGTCCCAGAAGCTCAAAGAAATTATTTTTTACCAAGCAACCTAATCTTGTCTTAAAAGACTTCAAACAACAATGGGTCCTCTATATTTATGGTGAGTTGTTCCAACATTTTTATAATTTTATTTTTATGAAATTACTTGTTATTGCAAGATAGAATTTGTACATACTCCCATTTTCAGCTTCTATGTCTGACAACAACACAGAGAGCCTCACTGCATTCAGTTATCTTTCCTATAAATCAATAAGCATCCAAAGCAATCCAATCACTAATACCCAATAAATTGAAAAATATTTTTAAACTTTGTGTTCTCAGGTTTGTTTTCCAGTCCTAGCATGTATTTGTAGTTCTCCTTTCAGCTCTCTTCAGTATCTCCCTATTTCCACCACCTTCTGAAGAATGCACATCAGAATAAAAACACTTAACAAAAAATAAATTTTAAAAAATCCCTAGGTTGCATTATTTATTCCTTAAACATCACTGCAGAAAAAGCTTTCCTTAAAACTTCCACCATCTAATCCCCTAGAACTCCCTGGCTTTCTGTATGCCAACTTTTCACTGTAAAAGCTTAAAAACTCAACTCTAAGTAATTTTCTTACTTTAATTCATGGTACTTAAGAAGATTCACTCAAAATCAGGAAAAGCAGAGTGAGATTCCTGAGAAAGTGACACTTCCCAAAAATGTGTCTGTAGCAGTGAAACACAAAGCAGCAGAGACATTTTAAGTGTACCACAAATTGCAAAAAACATGGAAGCACTTAGTTTTAAATAAGAAAAACCTGTACCAATCCTAGACACATGTTACTAAATCTAATCCTTTAAATACAAGAGAGGAAAGTATTTGATATAGCACTAAAATACTCATGTTAAATAACAAGAGTTACAAAGTTCACTCTTGTATCATCCTCAAATAGTTTGATCAAGTCTATCAGTCTAGTAAAAAAAGTTCCATCTTATCCTCTTACCTCACCATCTTCTTAGTCTCACAGACTTATAACCAAAACACTTTCAGAAAGTCATCAATTCTGCAGAAACCATTTTGTAACAGGTAAACTACAAGTCTCAGCCTGAATACCAAAAAAAAGACATACCAAAAGAAAACCACATTGTTTGCTCATGTGTGGGAAGAAAAGATGGGACTTGTGTGATTCTGCTAAAATGTTGTAGAGCCAGATGTAGGTAGGTACAAGATGCACGTAAAACAGTAATTTTTTGAACAAAGGAAATAGATAAAAGGTGAACTAAGAGGCATCAGCTTCTGTGCAGCTTATATCAGGTGTGCAGAACAAAGGTGCAAAGAACAGGTACCACTCCTTTTGAAGGTTTTCCATGGTAATTCATCAAAAAGATCAAAACAACATCTGAAGCATTGATCCCCACATCTTACCAATGCTAACAGTTAAAATGGCATTAATCATTTCCCCTTCTAGTTTGGTTTTTGTTTGTTTGTTTCAAGACTAGTAGTATTTTGTTTCTGTAATTTCCTAAGCAAGGCATTTCTTCCTAGTGCAGAGTCCAGCTTCCAAAGGCTCCAGAAGGGCTGGCTCTGGCTCCAGGATGACTCTGGTTGTGTCTGTCCCTGAGGCCTGACAGTGACCTGCTGGGCCAGAACCTTGTGAACTACTGAAAGAAAAATACATCATCTTTTCTGTCTCTGAGGGACACAAATCCCCACCCTCAGGTGAAATAAATCTTTTACTGCAAGGTGTGGTACTGCATAAACCTTTCCCGCTTACGGGCAAATTTATATTAGCATAATTAGCTGCCCAGGTACAAATTAATTCTGTAAATTACAGAAGACAAACACATTAAGCAACCATTTTATGCCATATCTATTTAAGCCAAAGTTATGTCTATTTGGCCTTCAGCAAAAATTATTCTTAAAGAAGCTGAACTTCATTGAAAGGTAAAACTTGTTACTAAATAATTGACATTGCCATAGCATTAAAAGCTTTGTAACAGTTCAAAGAATACTTAATGGTAACAGCACGTTGAAATAAGCTTATTGCAAAGCAAGGAAATTCTCTGCCTTATTCTGCATGTTACCATTGGTAAGTGTTTTTAAAATGCTCTACCCAGTCTTGTACACATTGCCCTTTCCAAGGGCAAGCACGTATTTTTATAACCCATTAACTTTTAATAATTTAATTAAAAAGAGCTATAAAAGATACCAAGCTTTGCAAAACATTTGCAACAGCACTCCTTTCAAAGAGATTTAAGAACTTTTATTAAAAAGCCAATTTCATTTCAGGTAATTGCTATGCTGCTTACTTCCATACTCTCTGTATGGCCAGCTAAGGTAAGGAATTAACTTACTATTTGGAATTCACTGATTTTGAGGACAAAAAGTAAGTTGTTCTCTGTCTATGCACACTTCAGTCTCTCTTCTATTACAGAAGATTACAAGCTTCAGTTTCTTCCATCAGATCCTTTTTTTATTTAAAAGAAAAAAAACCAAGAACAAAACAAAAACCACAACAACGAAAAAAACCACCTTATTTTCCTTTGGCTTCCAAGCCAGCTTCTTCCACTGTTTTATCCTTACTTATCAGATCATTACCAGATATTTACTGTCGACTGTTAGATGTACAGACTCCTGTGAAGCTGTTCTAATTACCATCCCATGAATCAGTTGTCAAGTGCTGCTTGTAAGTGGCAAGGCCAGCCCTCCCCTCCAGGAGATCAAGTGCATCCACTTACTCTAACAATAGAGCTGCATGTACACAGGACACACGCACCACAAAGAGCATTTATCACAGTGCCTTGGACGTTCAAGACACTTCACAAAAACATACAGCAAGCAAAGTCCTAATTCAAAAGGTTTATTAGCCAAAAAGCACTGGAGGAAGAATATATGGGGGGAAGACTGTTTTTCATGAATAATGCAGCAAGCAAGATGCTAGAAGACAGTATTTAACACTGACTCATCACCAGGCAGGACAATGCAGAAGTCACCTATCTGTGAACAACAGTTGCCAGCCCATTTTTAAAGTTGGGAGCATTTCAAATGCTCAAAGTACTACAGTCCCAATCTGCAGTATAGATACAGATGTTGCTATTTGTCTTTAAAAGGTGTTAAAAGAAGCCCTTAGTTACAAGCAATATATAGAAAGCTTTTCCTTTAAATTATTTAAGAATATTCCATTTTGTTGGTAAGTACAAATCACACAAAGAACAGAAAAAAATTACCTATTATCAGCAAATTCATCTGGAAATTTGTATACTTACTTTCTGTAAGAAAAGAACGTGTATAATACTCTTCTACTAACAGAACATACAATTCTTGAAAGAGATCAGAATACATAAAGATTATCACCAAAGAAATCAACTTTTAAACAAAATATAAAACATTGACCAAATTTCAGACTGTTCTGAGTTTAATCTAGAAGTGCAACACAGCTACACTTTATAGTCCTAAGACAGAAGTGTGGGAAAAGAGAGAGATGGGAACAAAGCTTTAAAATAAATTGGGTGTCCACATAAAAGCTACTTAAAGTTTCTTGTTTGGTTGGTTTGTTTTTGGTTTTTCCCCAAGCATATGAAGAAAACAATATTAAAACCAGACTGATGTCTGTAGGGAGATCTAACACTCCATAAATATGTTTTGCACATTCACTTAAATACACAAACTAGTATAAACATTAATAGTTCCTAACACTTTACTTAAAATTTAAAGATCAAAACAAGCATAACTATGTTTAAGTCATGTTTCTGTAGACAAAGAGCATTAACTCTCTCATCAAAAATATTTTAAAAGTATATCAAGTGTTTATACGTGATACAATATAGTTATCTGAATTAGGGACTCCTTGCACTGAACTTGGTGCTCAAGCATTTTCAGGATATCTGCTCATCTAATTTTATGATGTTTTTCTTGTACAATGAATAAAAACGCAGATATGTGGATTCCTGCCATCCTGTTCTATATAGACTCACACTTCACCATGGGTGAAGGCAGCCTGTTTCCACTATAGGGTTTGTACAGTATCCTACACTAAACTTACGTTTAGCTGCATCCTGACAGAAACAGACTTCCCTGCTGCAGCTCCTACAACAATCCACCTTGTTCCTAAAGTCCACCAGAGCTCTGTCAGGAGAGAAGATGCAGCAAAATGCCTGTTGTGCACGGCACAGGATAAGGTATTGGGCGAGCTGACAATTCTGTATTTAATAAACTAAATCAAAATATTCATTTCAATGTAGTAAAAAGCCAGCCTACTAAAGGGCAATGCAGATAAGCATTTCCTCTCCAATTTTGCACATTGTCATCATCTGCAACTTCAGATGAACATTCCAATACCACTGCTGACACAAGGAGGTTATTCTCCATCACATACCACAGCTCACAGAACAGGCAAAACCCCTGACCAAAACCAGAATACAAAATTGTTTCCACTCCTGAGGCTGTACAGGGGAAGAATCTGAAAATACAAATTCTCTTGACAACCCTGGAACAGATGTTTTGAACTGGAGGAGGTCATGGATTTTTCAGTTCTGAGTACTTTTGACAACCATTATGTCCACTTCAGTTCCAACAAATCCTGCCTGGAGTTGAGGTGTTAGAAAGACTGTTGAACATCAACAAAAGGGGGAAATTTAAGGCTAGGTTCTATCAACATATTGGTAGTATCTAACAGATACTACAAGACCAGCACCATCAGTAAAAGGAGAAAAGTAAATGGAAGAGGAATCCTTCAAAATACTAAAATGCTTAGCAACCTCCAAATTCAGTTTTGGCAGCAGATGGTTCTTCCCCATCCTGCCTCACCAGCAGCACACAACCTGTTTCTGAACACTATTGTGTTTTCTGCTCAGAACAACATTGCTCATTCTTATCATCAGAAGAAGCTTTCTAGATATGCTGGATTTTTAAATCTCAAAGTGCATGAAGCTAAATAAAGCCACACAACAGCCTACAACCTACCTTTCTGTGCTGCAGCACATTAAATTACATTGCTACACTGTACGGCATGTGGCTTGTCTGTCGCTGAAGTGTAAAATATAGCACAAGCTGGCTTTTCAGCTGTGGCTTGCTTTTGCAGAGAGACCAGAGTGTGACACACTTTCCACTTCACTGAGACATACCACATGTTACAAAACATAGCTGTCCCATCGTATTTCCAGTTAGTTAATACAGGAAGATTAGCGGCATCTCAGGAGATTTGTTTATCTACAAGGCTTACTTGACCAGAGCTATCACTGCGGAAAAGTACATCTGGAGCTCCACTTTTCAGATCAGAATCAATTTTTCTGGTATATTCTGGGCTAGATTTCCTTCTTCTGTGCAACAGTTCTTTTACACAGAAGTTATAACTCTGCACCAGCTACCCCTGATCACTCTATGAACATATGCTCTACTGGAAAAATTTCTGTAAGTCTTGGAGACAATGAACAAAGATTAACTTCTGAGTAGCATACAACTGCATTTCTGCCATACCTCTGTCAAAGATTAATCTATGATCAGCTGATTATGCTTTCTTCCAAAAAAAAAAATAAAAAATACACCACTAAATAAATTTAAGAGTTGTCCTGTCCTTATTGTCAAATGAAGCAGGATGCACCACTGAAACAGATGCATAAAATTTGTACTGCAATAAAACCTGCACTGATCTGCAAGGTACAAAATGGACCAACAACGACACTGAGGGTAAACTGATGCTGAAATATCTCTGCTACAGCCAGATTCCACCAAGAAGACAAACAAGCATTTTGTGGAGCCACTTACAGCCTTACAGCCAGCCCTCTTTTACAAAATGCCAACATATATAAAACTACAGATCAATATTAAAGTTTTTCTTTTATTTTGAGCCATTATTTATTGACAGTACTTTCTGATCAATGACATATCAGAAAATAGCTTGCAGTTGATTACTGAAGCATACATGAACTATACTTGAGATATTGTTACATTTAACAAAGCCAGAACTCCACCAAAAGCCAAAACCAATCTAAACTGGGAGTGAACAGAACTCACTGTTCTAAAGTACACTACACAGTGTCTTCAGAAACTCAAACCATATCTTTGCTCAGCTGCTGTGGGAGTGACAAGCTCCTCTGCAACCTGTGTGGGTGAAAGAGTCCAGCTTGTGTGTGACTTAATGCCCAATAATCAATAATTAAATTAAGGAGTTTTTCCTGCAACTGCACTATTATGAATGTCCAAGCAGTCTATTCAGTTGATTCTTCTAACCAGTTTCTTTATATTTCAATTTTTTTTTTTCATTTCTGTACTTTACCTAATGATTCATAGCTCTGACAGGCCTACTGGCATCTTCTCATCTCACATGTAATCACCACCACCAAAGGTCAAATTAAGCAAGCAGCTCCACACCCACCTACCCCATCATCCCAACCCCCACAAAAAAACACCTCTTAAATTCAGCATTAAAGAGAAAGCCCTGTACCAACCTGTTTTCCCTGCAATAGGCTTGCCACCTGTGTCATTAACATAAGCAGAAACTAATGGGACCATGCAACACTTCATCACCTCTGTATTAAGCAGCCTCACTGCCTCACATTGCATGACAGCAAGACATCTTTCAGTTGCTTGTACGTCTACTAAATCTCAATTGTTTATATGCTAGTTTATGGCTCACATTACAATTTCTGAGAAGCCTGAAAACAATTCCATTTCCAAGAAAGAATTAGAGGGCTTTAGAGTGCACATGAGTGAAGTTAAGCAGAAAGAAGCTTAGATATTACGGTTAAGGCACTTGAAAAGCACTGCGAGCAACAAAGCCTCTAAGAGGTCCTGGTCACATCGGGTAGACCAAAACTTTCTCAAGTGACCATGAATTATGTTCTATTACTTGTTCTATTACTTGATGATCTTCAGATGCACAGATTTATCACAAACTGAATTAACTGAAAGCTCAACACAACGAAACAATAGTACCTGAAAGTAATTACTCTGAACAAGAAGCCTCACAAATAGCAAAACCAATAATTTGCTTTTCTTTAACCTGGCCTTAAGGTTGAGATTCTATATGAATTGCTTAACATCACATAAAATGTTAGCTTATTTTACAACCTTTCTCCTACCAGTGAAGTCACTGGTACAGCCACCTCCTTGACCGAACCACTTTTCATAACATTTGGAGGAATTTCATAGTTACATGCAGCCCATACTTCAAGAGGAACTGCTAAGGAAAGGGACACAAATACTGCATTCTCACTACCAAGAGTCACCTAATCTAGCAGATGCTGAAACGGGAGATATGGTCCTTCAAATTGTGTATCTGTAATATTTTATTATACTGTACAAATATTCTATTAATAATTTAAATAACAATTAATTTTCAAAAGACTTCTGTGAGCACCATTCAAAAAAAATACAGCAAGAGGCCTCCTCAGATGATATTCTGAACATATTGCCTAGTCAGAATTTAAAGACAGAAGGGATTAAGCAGGATCTTTTTTTTAAAAATGTCTTACCACTTTTTCACAAAGAAGGAGCCTTGTAAATCTCTATTTTGAATTACTGAAGAAAAATTTACTATGTTATAAATAAATGTCAAATTTTAAAGCTAACAAAATTTATTCATTCACTTTCAAAAACAGACCAGAAGAGAAAAATAATAATTATATCAATTTTTTAAAATTTATTCTACTTATCGTGCTTTGTCTTTTTCCTCACTTGAAAGATTTAAAAGAATTTAATCTAAACATGAATGCTTGAGCTCAAACTCTCTTGACTTTTCTACTGTATATTAAATATTATTGAAAGAAAGAAAGAAGAGGACAAGAAGGAATCCAGAGAGACCACTGTAGACAGAAAATAGCATTTAGCAACAGACACAAAGTTCAAATACTGTCAAGTCGTACTGAATTACTCAAGTGGCAGCAATTGCATAACAATAGAGATACAAGGGCTGTAAGTTACTGCAGTTTGTAATTAGCTGCTCAAACTACAAGCATGAAGTGACAGCTGCTATTTAGGAAAAGCATCTTTTTTAATTGATGATGTTAGTATCCTCAGAAAAAGAGAACAACTTAAATTATCCTGAAATTTCTAACTATTTTGCAAGGTACTTTATATCCTTCTTACAGTATTTACCATAGAAACAACCATAAAACATATAAGAAAATATAATCCTCAACTGTTCTCTAAGCCTATGTCACATTGATTTATAACAGTTATTTCTAAGACAGACAAAAACACACAGATGCAAACAATTACTCTATTTTTGTAGGCAACAAGTGAGGTGGGTGGTAACTGAGAAATTTTGAAAAATCCTGTCACAATATTCCATTTTTTCTTAAGTAACCCTCATCACACAACAAACGCTCGCCACATCAGAGACTTTCCAGGGCCTGAAGGGCTGCTTTGATTCCAGACCGCTGCAGGCATTAGCGGGGACGTAATTAGGGTAAAAAGTTCAACCACAGTTCCATGTCTAGAGTGCTGCCAGAAATAAATTTCCTCTCATTCACCGGTTTCTACTGTACCCTCCCCGAGAAACATATTGAAAACACATTTATCTTTGTAGAGTTTGTTCCTCTTCTAATTAACTTTATAGCGTTTACAGTATTTAATAATTTAAAGTGGAATTTAAAGTGGCCCTGGACCCAGCAGCTTTGCCTGTAATGGTGCTGTGCATTATCTTTTCCCTGTAGTGCTGCTTTTGACAAGTTACTCAAGGAAGGTATGTGCTCCAGCTGGTTTTATCTGGCTGTGCATTTAGCAAACGGCTACTTCCTTCCCTCCATCTCCTCCTTGTATCATTACATGCACGGGGGGTTAGAGCAGCAGTAAAGCGAAACTGCCTCAGCTCGGAAAGCTGCTCTCCCAAGCTCCGCGCTATCCCGAGGATCACTTAGGAAAGGTTTATCTTTTTACAGCTTCATAAATCAAAGCTTTAGAAGGTCAAAACTACCCCTAGTTCTCACCAACTGGTCAAAGTTTGACCCCGAATCCTCATTTTCTTCCTTCCAGTTTTGATCCAAGATTAACAGTTTATTACAGTTCAAAGGTTATTTCTTAGGACAGTTCACTCAGACAAACATTGGGTGTATCAGAACAACACCAGATCTTTCCTACCCTCAGTATTTGCAATAGGAAACACTTCCTTACTCTATTAAAGCTTCATCTCCCATCATGTTAATTTGTGCAAAAAATTCACAGAATTACTAGTGAACATAACTTAAACACTGCAAAAATAGCTGAAATACATAAATATAACTACTATAGAAACAAGTGACAAGAAAAAATTTGGGGATCTGAAGAGCTCTTTTTAAAATGAAGAAGACTGCTGTACTTAGCACAGAATATTACAATCAAATCTAACATCACTAAAAGGAATTTAAAGTACTTTACTGAGAGGTTGCATCTCTCAGGATCTTAAAAGCTCCCACACAACCTGTTGAGATTAAACTGATTTTTCCTACAATAACCAGAGAAGATAATGTTTTTCATGTGCTACAACGGAAGGAAATCTTTGTGAGGCAGCTGATAGGAAGGCACACTTTGCAGTTAATGATACTTTACAGTTTTTTAACAGTCCAAGAGCCTTTGGGACTCAATGCCTCCAAGACAATACAAATGAGAGCACTTTACCCAACTTACAAAGTTCTACTATAATATTTAGAGCAAAATCCATTGAATTAAGGTTGCTTTCTGGAAATTGAAGCTTATACATCCTTGACAGTCTTCAAAAAAAAAATCAGATCTGGGATAAAATATGTCACCAAAATTTGCATACTCTTCAATAATAGACCACAAATACTTAACAACGAAATCTATTTCATGGTATCAAACACTATTGAAAATTCGAACCATCTGTCCAACCCATTTGTATGTGCAATTTGAAAAAAAAAAAAAAAGGAAAAAAAAAGGTTGTATTTGAGTGGCTACACCCTTTACACACCCAACTGGATGATTCAGTACCTGGCATAGCTAGGTGAGTCCGCAGCATAACCACTGCTTTTGCAATGGCATTCCAGTAAAAATATCCCAAGGAAAGTTACTCCAAACAGTGTGAGAACCATGAACAAGAACTTCATTCATCATAGCTGATTTCCTTCTCTTGGGTGATCCTTCCAGAGAGCTTTGCTGTCTGTCTCTGACAGATCATTTCACAGCTAGCTAATTTTAAACACTAAAAGCCACAGACACTTAGAACTGGACACTGGATTTTAGCATTAACTGGTTACTTTGCCAGATAATGAGTGGGGTCATGTGATTTTAAGAATATTAACGTGAGAGAAATATTAAATCTTTGTTTCTATTCTTACTCACATAAAGCTGCTTTCTACCTAAACCTTAACACACCTATTAACACATTCCTGAGTTAAACTTGTGTTAAGGTTAGTAGGATTTAATCTGCAGTAGCCATGTCAATAAAGCACGCTTCCTGAAAATCTGCTGCCAATTGATTTGCTTTGTAAACTGATCACCGGGGGGGGAAAAATGCTGGCTATCCAAAGTTATACATTTTGTTTGCTCCAACTACTCCTCCTTCCTTAACGTGCCCTTATTTCCTTTCTCCTCCCATGATTAAAAAAAGACTACCTCTTGCTTCTCATGCCCTTAAATGACCTCCATCCAATTCTTAAAGTCAACCAAAATTTTCCATCACTTGATATCATTAAAGTAACGTGTCTTTCTAAAAATATATGCTAGAAACCTAACACATGCTACAGGCTGGCTGTGTAGGTTACTCATTGAGGTTCTTTTTGTTCCATAATGTGGAAAGTTGGTAAATCTACTGGCCTCAAACTCTTACTTTTTTATCTTGGGTAAGTGATCTTTCAATTAGCTACACTCCTATACTTACCTGCTTATCATACATGACTACGGAAGATAAATAGCACCTTGCAGTTTTGCAGGTGACTGAAATAATCCCTATGATTAATAAAATCAGAGCATTATTTTTTTTTTAGAGCCTTACCACCAAGAACAAAGTAAGCATGCCTTTACAAAACTGCCCAAAAATAAAATTTCTGTAGATGTTCTTTCCTTTTTGGTTTCCTTTTATTTGCGAATCTTGTAATCTAAGACTGAAGTGGACTGAACCAACATCTAAACCAGCACTGTAGCATCAGCCAAAAACCACAATCTGTTTCCCATTTATGTGTCACAAGACTGCATCCTTTTTGGGGCTGAGAAAACTATTGTTTTCAGAAGATTATATAGTAAAACCATGCTAGACATTTCAGTCATTTTACTAGATGGAAAATTGGACTTTTAAAATACAAAAATGTGTGTGCACCAAAAGCTGGTTTGAAACTCAGACAAAAGGCAAAAGTTTAGAAAACACAAGTTTCATCTTCCTCAGTAAATGATTTATTGTGGGGAATACAAGGATTGAGATTAGTGTCAAATCTCTCTCTACAGAACTTTTATGTGAAGCAGGTGCCAGAAATTAAAATTTTGAACTTTGCAGTTTGAAATCAGATACACTAAAATAAATTTTATAGTAGGTTCTCAAACACAACTCTCAAAGAAATTAGGAAATAAAATTATGAAACACTAAACTGAAGATTAAGATCTTAAAACTGATTTTCAAAGGAATGTAAGTTTTATCATTATAAAATCCAACTACTGAATTAGGTTATATTACAAAAGAGATGCAACCCACATGCTAAGTTATCCAGAAGTTGATTTCTAAGTTAATGTACTGTAAATCTTTCGGAGATAGACTGAAAGTTAACAAGGTATTTTTAGACTTGTCAAAGACCTATAATTCTGTAAAACATCAGGGAATCTCAGGGGCAAACTACTGTATTTTTATGTTACAAGAGAGATCATTCACTGTGTAAATCATATTTAAAAAATTGTCAAGAGTGAAACAAATCTAAAAACTGTTTTTAGATAAATATTATTTTGCATAAGGTACTTTCATACCTGTCGTTTCATAATGAAGGAAAAGTCCTAGCACAGCATCACCAACAGAATTTTTCATGTATTTCTTTCCATGAAAGTTCATGGTACATTAGAGGGATAGTGAAAACACTGACGTTATTTAACATGTGTGATATTTTTTAAGCTATTAATTCATTATTCCTTGAAAATTCTTTGGATTCTAGATTGACAAGTGCTCTACATTAAAAAAGAATGCCTTTTTATCATATTTCCCTCATTATAGTATACTTAACAGCTAGAGGAAAAGAGAAGAATTTCCTGCTGGTAACCACTAATGCAAACTAGTGGTCAGAACCAGGAAATCCCAGCTCCTAACTTGAACATGTCAGTATCTCATTGATATAGTCCTAAAAGATAAAACACTATTAAATGCCAGTGCATTGGATCTAAACTATATTCTATCAGATTTCTATTACTTTAATGGTTTATCATCTTGAACACTTAAAACTTCATGTGATTTTTCATACATGCTGAATTTAAATTTCCCAAAGATTTTTATGCATTTGAATCTATGTACATGAGTCCATAAAAATAAAAAAACTTAAATAATTTCTAAGTGTGATTGCTCATCTGCATGCAAAACTGTGTATGCACAGTTTTAATAACTCTTTAGTAAAATCTCTTTTAAAAGCTCTTCAAAAAAAATCAGTAAAAGGAAAATTGGCTTCATCCTAGCTCAAACCAGGACACTTTAACATATATATTTCTCTTTAGGTCAAGAATAGCATGTGATAATTTCCAGCTACTCCTAAACTGTAATGAAGAGTTAATGACCTACTGAAGGTTATATCAAGTCAGGTTTAAAATGTATTTATTCTTCACCCTCCATCCATCCCACAATTCCTTTACGTTTATAAACACACCGTTTGGATTAAGCCAGAAACTCCTACAAGAGCAGTATTTTCATCACCAGTTACTGTTTTATTATATTTATGTATTCTTTATTATATGATTATGCACTCTTATTTAGAAAAAGTTAGCCAAAAGATTACGGAAGCAGAAAGGAGAAGTGCTATAAACAATTTTGTAAGTTGTAAACATATTAATAGAAATACATTTCACTTCTCTATCCTACATGGGTTTTGCTTTAACCACTTAAGACAGGCAACATTAATATTCTAGTTTAACTGAGTAATAATACACACACACAAAAAAAAAAAAAATACAGAGGCTTGATAGTCTTCCTCCACACCTAGAGTGATTAAATTCTTAATTGAAAAAGGTGTGGCATGGAATTAGTCCTACTACTGTAAGCAGATTTACTCCAACTGGTTAACCTTTGAATTGCTGTCTAGAGGATCACCCTTGAAAAGCAAATATTTTCCAGTAGGTACAGATATAAATCCTTTGCACTGTCTGAATCAACACACCAAACAAACAAACATCTAAAGGTCCTCTTTTATAAAAAGAGTGATACAACAGTACTGTCCAGAGATCACAAGACTGTTAGTTTGTTTTTTTAAGTCAAATACATAGATTCAACGTGTATTTTGCTAACAGTGAATGGCTGTAACAATGAACCTGCTTTGTGCTTGTAATTCATGGTACACAACTGCTGCTTGAAAGCAACTTGTAATTACTTTTTAAAACACAAACTGTTTTAGACACTTCTTGATATTTCTGATATTATCTGCTTTATATCTACAGTCTCTTTTTTTTAAATTACTTTTTAAAAGATAAGTCACAGGCAAACGGTTACTGACACACTGAAAAAAAAAAAACTTTCCAAGCACTTCACAGTGTTATCCCATGAGCAAAAAGTCAGAGCTTTATTTAAAGATGTGATCTACTGGGTTTTTTAGATGACATTGCAATTACAGAAAAGACTTCAGTCACAAAAAATATTCTTACCCAGAAGATCCAATGCTTTTGCACACGCCAAGAAGAGGCCGCTTCTCAGAAAAGTTATCACATTTCTGAGCACCTAATAAGAGGGAAAACAGAAAAAGCAAATCACTATGTACTGTTTGTGTTACCCTTCAAAGGGCAGGTGTGCACCTCGTGGGGGCCCAGTAGAAGGATATTGAATATATAACACAATATTCACAGCCTGTACGAGTGATAGAAACTCAAAGTAACAGCAGAGTCATGAACACTGATTGAAGGAGATGGCAATGAGTGACAACACAAGTAGCAAAACCTAGCCAGGATTTTTGAGTGACTTTCTATTTGCTTCAGTTGGGGTTAAGGATTCTGTAACTGTAACAGGTAAGACTTGCCCACTTCTCATTGTTTTATAGAAGTTGTCTGTAATTAGGCTGTCACCAGCTCTGAGGGGGTTTCACACACTGGGTTCCAATTTGTCCTGCCGAGGTTGAAAGGCAGCATAAGAGTGAACGGTGGGAGCAGCCCAAGAGCAGCCACTCTCCTCAGCATGTCACGAGCTGGGTGCCACTTCTTAAAATGGGATCTTAAAAATGCTGAAAACTTTGACTCATTACCATGTTAACAGAAAAAAAGGAGAAAAATTCAAATACCTCCCTTCTATTTGTGAACGTTTTATTAAATTCTAGGGTGTGTTTCTATAGCAGAACAACCAACACCAACACCACTACTGAATTTCCTGTTTTCTTTCAAGTTTTGCCTTTTTAATTATCTATCTATATGTATGGATGTGTGTAGTGAATAATGGAATAGTTCTTTTTCTCCATTATACAGCAACCCCTTTGATCTATAAAGAATATTAGTGATATAGTCTGTTCAAAACTGAATTCACAAATACTGGTGTACTGCACTAAATCAATTATTCAGAAAGGCACAACAATTAACAATATACATTTTCACATAACAGACTCTGTTAATTATTAATAACTCAGGCACATGCAATTAATTTGTAACAAAAACTGTTCAGTACTCTCATCTGTACAAGGATAAGTCTTCCCTCCTACACATTTGGGTATTTATTAAGTCAAATGGGTCACGTCAATAATTTCACCATCAACAATAGCTTTAAAAGTCTCCTAAAACAGCTAAATGTATTTTCCTTTTATTCCTATTATTCAAGAGCTTTTATGAGTCATACCTGTACTGTATGTACTGACCTGTAAATTGATAAATGAAACATATAGTCTTAAGAATCTGGCAACCAATTTGTCTTCCTCAATACAAGTAACAGAGGAACTCCATTTGTTTCTGCTCACTTAGCTGGTCTCTCAGTGCAGGGTGAAGTGCTGACTACCACGAGTTCTGACACCGATTTAAGTGGAGCCAGGATTTTACCCTAAGTATTTAACTATTCTTTTTCTTAAAAAACCTCAGATATATTAAAGATATGAATTCCTAAGTTTCTTCATGCTCTACTTACAAGGTTAACAACAAAGAAGGGGGAGCAAGGGGAAGAAAAGTGATGAGGAGTACAGGGAAACAACTGCACAAAACCAAAAGGAAAACCAATTTTTAGTACCCACAATACAGATTTACAAAATTTGTACAATAGGTGCTTGAACTTCTGATTTCAGTCTGTAATGTCTGAAGCCTTCATTTAAAAAAAATAATAATAATCCATTTTCTACTTCAAAAATACACTTTCAGGATGTAAATATTAATACTGTAGAAAAGGCTCATTAGTTTGAGGACTCTGCAAAGCATTAAATCAGGTTAATAGTCCCATTCAAGAGATTGCAAAAAGCAACATGTGCTGTTCTCTGCAGTGCTTAATGCAGGCAGGAACCCTTTCTAGTCCTGTAGTGGGATTTAATATTCCAGGTTATAGTGGATTAATTTTTATTTGTAAAATTGTGTTTATTTGCATGTGCGATGTACTGACGTTGCACACACCTGCTCCACACACAGTGTTTAACAAAATGCAGCAGGATGATGGAAATGAAAAACAGCTAGCTAAATCCCTCAAATACAAAAAAGTATTGAAATCCTGTTGCAAAGTCTTTTCCTTAAACTCCTTTTATTCTAAATCCTTTTAATTCTGTCATATAACACTACAGAATTTATAAAGAGGCTGAAAATCCTGACAAATCACACAATTAAAGTAATGAAATCTGTCCCTCCTGCCAACAAGGCAGCACCTTATCTACAGCTCAATTTAGCTAAATGATATATGCTTTATTAAAAAAACCCAAAAACCTATCTAACTTCAGTTAGAATACTTAAAACAGGAAAAAAAATATCTGTGGCTAAATGAAATTTCATACAAATCAACATTTAGAACATTATGAAGTCAAAAGGTTATCCACACATAAGCTCAAAGCAGCTTATGTACTGTAATTCTGATGGAACTGTGAATAGATATCGTGTGGCCCTACTAAGGCCTCTCAATAATGCCAATAATCATAGAAGCAAAACCTGCAGCAGCAGCACACCTTTTTCAAGAATAAAAATGAAGCTCCAGTGATTTTCACAGGAACTCAAAAGCTACCCACAACTATGACAAGTACCTCATTTCCCTGGAGTAAGAAATGCACTGTATATATGTCAAATTCTGACCTATTTACAATAGCATACATGCACAATGGACTATATGCTGACCAAGTTACATCACAGCCATTTAATACTGCACTGCATCTCCTGCTCAACGAAACCCCTCTTATTTCTATCTGTTAGTTGAAAATTGTGTTGCATCTGTGGTCCAGCCCCAGCTTTCTGTAGTAGCCAAACTGGAAACACATTAGGCCACTCACACCATATGATTTTCACTTCCTATTGTGCTTCTTCCTTACTTGGAAAAAGAGGAAAAAATAAATAAATTACTAACATTGCTTAATCCCTACCATTTTGTGTCTGCTTTCTTGAGGAACAAAAATGTAAAAAACCATGTGTGCTACTTGAAACAGAAGTAAAGAGGCTTGAGTCAGTCCTAAAAATTAGTGTATTAATTCCTTCCTCAGCTTCAGGGTAGCATCTATAAATGCTCCTTTTCCTGCAGAGATAAAGCTCTAACTGCATTACTCAATACCATGCCTGATCATTGGTCCTCATCCCAGACCTTCAGGTGCTCCTATAGGATTAATGTTCCAGACCACAAGCATCGTATTTTTTATCTCACTTAACTCCCAGCATTGCCCAGATGTTTCAAGCTTCAAAGTCCCTCTCCAATACCTGCATTGTCATACCTTACATCTCCCAAAAGTTATCATCCTAAAACCCCTCCAGCTTCAGATGATTTCCATATCTACTACCTTCTCAGCCCACTCCTCCCTCCCATTTCTGAGAAAAGACAGCAACATTGCATGAGGCAACAGTGCCTGGAGAACATTATCTTGGCAGTTCAGAGCTACACATGTTTATAGAAAGGTGCCTTTTCTTCTGCTCAGCACCACAACTGATAACTCTGTAGCTTCTATATGAAAAGAAAAAAGTTACCTTGAAATATTTTGCTAGACATCAGGGTTTCTAGAGTCACACGTTAATTGAAGCCAGACAAATAGTTTATTTTTAGTCCATCTTGTTTGAAAAACTTCAGACAGATCAGTCTAATATGGTGAAAGTTTAAGGTCTAGATCTAAGGCATTGATGTAAGGTGGCCAGAACTGAAGTGGTGGCACACAGATCAGTCCACACAGCTTCAAAGAAACAAGTATTTTAAAATGTCGCTTTCCAAAATTCTTCCCTATAATATCTATAAAAGGCCTACGTGCTACACTGAGAATTCTCTTCTGTCATTTCTGTAATCCACACACATTCTTTGTACCATAACAACCCACAGAACACTTACAAAACACCAGAACTTAAATGCACACCTGCATGACCCACTTACACCAATCCGATCCTAGCTACCAACTGCTACTGCTTGTTCAGCTTGCAGGGCTAGTTCCTCATCTACACATCTCCTGCAATTATTCTGGCCTTCAGGAACTTAAAACCACTGAGCCACCCAAGTGGTTGAATATATACAAAACTCACATCTGCCTTTCTTTAGAAAGCAACATATTATATTTCTTTTAAGTATACCTGCATATAAAGCTGAGTCAGCTTAGGAGGTTCACATTTTATTTTACCAAAATCAAAGATCTAAGCAGTAGAGATAGATCATCTGCTGCAACAGGTAAGCTTTTTACAGTTTTAATTTTCAAATGCAGAACTACTTTTTCCCAATTAATTTTAGCTTTTCATGTTAATTTTAGTTTTCAATCCTTCATCCATAAGGTCCCCTTGGTTCATCAGGGTTTTTTTTTAAATAGTACCTCAGATTTGTTTCTTTAATTTCCTTTCTTATTTGCCTTTTTTTTTAAATCAGTCTATTCCACTACGCAGTCAAATTCATTAAGAGATACAGAATTATTACATCATCCTTTCTGCAAGTATAATCTAGAAAATGGCAATAAATTAATTCAGTTCACTGGAGGAATTTATTTTCATAACACTGAGACATGGAAATAGGCTTTACAGACAATAACTGATCTCAGCTTCAACACACAAGCCTGTCATCATGTACCCTTTAACCATGAACTACCACACATAATGCTATTCCTGTAGCTAAATTTAACTGCAAGGTTCCAGCTTTGTCTTGTATCTACCACTTAATGTTTTCTCTCTCCTAATAATCACAAAGTGACATAAATTTGCCTCCAAACACAGCTTTTTCTTTTTTTTTTTTCTTTTGCATGCTTGTGTTTTGGAAAGGAAAAGCCGTGATCCTTGCATTTCTCTCTCCTAATAATCACAAAGTGACATAAATTTGCCTCCAAACACAGCTTTTTCTTTTTTTTTTTTCTTTTGCATGCTTGTGTTATCTAAAGAGAAATCCAGAACCCAGCAAACCAGGCACTTGTATACATATAAGTACTAAACTCAATCACAGCAGAAGGATTTGAAAGTGAAGAGCTGGGTGAGTTAAAAAGCTGTGCCAACCAGATGGCTCAGCAGATAATGCAGCATGTGGCACGCAAAGTGCCAGGACTTAGGATTCTTATTTCTAAGACTGACAGCATCCAGCCAGAGATGCTCTCATATTCTGCATATTAGCTATGCAACATTATCTCTTCTCTTAAGCTTGAAATTTGGTCACAGTGCAAACCTTAGGCCTTCAAATAGGCAATTTATATTGCAAGCTGTTAAAAATAATTGATGGCAACAGGAGATATTCGCTGTCCACAGAAGAGCAGCACATGTCTACTTTTTCAGTGTTATTTACAGAAATCACTCAAGTCTTTATGGACACCTTAAGCAGGCTGCAGGCCAACCATGCCATGGACACTGAGACATCAAAGCATGGCAGTGCTGGGCCAGGTCAGGTCTTGCCTGGTTTGTTAGCTCAGACAAAACCCTGCACGAAGGCTTCAGTGTAGCTGCCAGGTCAGAACAGTTCCAGGAGCCATTTAACTGCTCTAGCATGGCACAGAGCCTGAGCTAATAAACCCCACCGGATCCCAGCTGGCAACGTGCAAGGCCAGCTCCAGATCCTGCAGCATGGTCCTGCTACTAGGAGCACTTATAACCTGCTAAATCAGATTTGACGGGGTCTCCTTTGCAATAAGCCTGCATGAAATAAGCCTGTATGAAATAACTCTTTTGAAACAATGCTTTATTATGCCGGGAAGCACATGATGCAGCAGAGGATCTAACATCAAAGGACTTCAGTATTTTAACAAAATAGTTGACAAACTATTAAGTTCTGCTACTGTAAAGTCACCAAGTTAAAACTATGAGCTTTCCTTTCACACCTGGGAATGAGCTTCTTATCACAAATGAAGATCTGCTTCTAGGAACGTGCCAAATCCATCCACCAAGAGAGTCCTATTTTCAATAATTCCCTTTTTACAGCTTTACAGTAAAATAGTGTTTGAGCCTACTGATGGTAATCAGCTTCTCCTTTACAAACTCTTTTTATTTTGTTCAGAATCATTAAAGCTCATGTGTTAGTTATCTAAGGCCTCTTATTACAGCTTTACTTTTATCTGATTTCAGATACTGGTCAATGATACATTCATGTACTTTTAATCAAAGATTTATTCAAACCAAGCCATGTAAAAAGAGACCAAAACATGTTTTTAAAAGGCTTGACTTAATTTAATATGAGCTAATTTGAACAGTTTTCTAATGTAACAACTATCATTGTCAGATGCTAAATATGTGCAATTTAGAGATAGAAAAAGTTTGAAGGAGTTCATAAGAGTTTAACTTAGACTGAAAAATCAAAAAGCCTTCTTTTCCTAAAATAGAACTTGTAGGTTCTTCAATTAATTTACTTCATTTGTACTTCTCTTTCTCCTCTTTTTTTCTTTTGAGGGAGGAAGAGGCACAGACACCCATTACTTAATCAAACACATAACAGCAAAAAAACATAACTCATCTGAAATTACACAGTGTTCCCATAAACAGAATTAAAGGCACAAAAAGTTTGTGAAATATTTTGCTTTAAATTACCTTAACTTATAACTGAGTTACAGAACCACATCTAGATATACTTTATATCCCTCTGCTCAGGAAATCACAGACACAATATAAGCCTTGTCCATTAAGCCTTTCACTTTCTTCATTTACTTTGAGACACACAAAATTATGATAATTTACTATTTTTGGTTAGCTACTTAATTGATGATTTTCTAGTAAAATCTGTAATCCTGCAGAATCCCAAAAGACCTTGGTCATACTAGAAGCACTTCCTTTTCAGCCTCAAAGTAAAACAGGGCAACCAATGTAGAGTAGAAATACTACTCAGCAGCTGTACGAAATACCTTGCCCAGATGAAGTTACAGAGAGAGTGGATACAAAAACGTTGCCAAAACCAAAAATGTGCCAGGACACCAGCAGATCTTAGACCTGTAAGAGGTCTACAATCAGGTACTGTGTTTAGATTTAACACAGTGTCATTTTTAAAAGGATTTGCTTGTTCATGCATGGTTGCTTAAATTTTGCAGCAACCTCCTCCAGGGAGTTAATGCAGAATTTCCAAACCAATCCTGTTTAGCAAACCAGGCAGCTTGCCTTAGAACTTGATAAAACAGCATTTAAGCAGTAAAAGAGAGCAGGTGCTTCTTGGTGCTCAAGGGATCATGATAAAAGTTTAGCCACTAAAAAGGTCAACCTGCTTGAATAAACTTGACATAGAATAAGCAGAAGGGAAACAAATCAGACCACCCCAAAAAACAAATTCCACGTTCTCATTATTGGGGACTTTTAGAAAAGCAGCCTATTTTAACAACACCATGAAAGTTGCAACTGTTAAACTTTGTGCATGTGCCAGTAGATTTTTTTTAGATAAATTCAGAGCTTAGAAAATACTTGATATTTTATTCATACATAAAACATTTAAATTATCAGGAAGCGATATTTTCTCTTTCTACAAACCAGATCACTTAGATCAAGTACTTCTTGCATTATCTTACATTTGGTTTAGTTTCAGGTCCTGAATGGGTAAGAAAAAAAAAAAACCCACAACATACTACCCTCCTTCTAACCAGTTTAAGAATTTAGAAGGGCATCACATTATGAGAAGACTTCACAACACACTGTGACAGGAGTTTTTAATAATTTTTAGAGCTACTAATATCAGCCACTGCCTGGCTATTACGAAGTAATTTCAATATTATTCTACAGCAATAAAACATTGTTAATAAATATTTCCAAGTAAAATTGTTAACATTTCTCGACTGATTTCTGAGCACAGATAGACACAGATATTCTCTAAAATAAAAACGAAGCAACCTAATATGAAACTGGAGAAAGCACTGGAGAAAGCACTGGATTACAGGATAGGAGGGGAAAAGTACTAATACTTGGAGAAAGCTATTATGAATGGGGCAGTTGAAAAGGAATGGAAAAATTACGTGTTAGGTTATAGCCATGATTTAGACAAAAATCTGTAAAAACAGTTATGTTTAATTATGAACCATATAAATATCTGCTTACTGATTTGTGGAGCTGGCAAAATCCGTGCAGCTCGAACTGGACCATGACGGACAGAAAAGAGTTCCTGAGCTTCACCACTGATCTGCAAAACATATGGATTATGAATATTTAAAAATTATATACATATAGAATCATAGAATCATAGAATCCTAGGGGTTGGAAGGGACCTTGAAAGATCATCTAGTCCAACCC
The DNA here is from genome assembly GCF_000747805.2 of Chaetura pelagica. Lineage (NCBI taxonomy): Eukaryota > Metazoa > Chordata > Aves > Apodiformes > Apodidae > Chaetura > Chaetura pelagica. The sequence goes on along the minus strand of NW_009952560.1, from coordinate 1,701,190 downwards.
CCCTGCCAGAGCAAGGTGACCTAGAGTACATCACACAGGAACGCATCCAGGTGGGTTTTGAATGTCTCCAGTGAAGGAGACTCCACAACCTCCCTGGGCAGCCTGTCCCAGGGCTCTGTCACTCCTACAGTAAAATTTTTTTTTCGCATATTCACCTTGAACCTCCTATGCTCCAATTTGCACCCATTACCCCTTGTCTTATCACTGGTCATCACTGAGAAAAGCCTAACTCCATCTCCCTTACACTCACCCCTTACATATTTGTAAACATTGATGATATGCTTATAAATACATATATTTAGTAAGTAAGAAAGTAGGTAGAATGATATTATACAAAAGGTAGGTGAGAATGTAAGTTGGTAAGACATTGCTTTTCTAACCAACCATCCACAGTTTCTCTAAATGACAATATATATATCTTAGAAGTCTTGAATAATACAAATTAAAGCAACAAAGAAGGCCTGCCTCTAGAAATGTGTGCCCTAGACAGCATGAATGAGATACTAGCACTACCCATTCTTAGTGGCCATACATGTTTTAAAAGAAACAAGACTCGAAAGTTGACTGCTGACTAAAATTAACAAAAACTCAAGGAATGGGGAACACAAGTATTTATTCTACACAGTGCAGGTTTCAAAGAAAAATACCTCCTAACCAATGATCAGGAGTGGCAAACATCCGTAGTAAAAGATCAGAGAATTTGGTATATTGGTACATTCCATATTCCCCGGGTGTGAAAATTATGTTTAAAAATAGGGGGTCAAACTAACGAAGTTTGTCACTAATGGCAATCTTGAAAAGATTAAACCAGAAGCAGCTAAGAAGAATGTCCAGACTTCCTGTAAATGGTCAGAATGCATTTTCCTAACTGTCTGGTAATGGATCCGATATGGAACGTCAAACTTCAGGAAAATGGCAAACATTATAAAGCTCATTTCCAAATAACCAACAACTTAAAACAGATGTAATGAGACAAAGAACGTAGCCAACATGTTGGCATAAAGTTTCGCCAAACAAGCAGTTTACAATATCAGAAGTGAACACAATTTGGAACAAGGTTCTTATGAATCAATAAACTATAAATCCAAGTTAGCTTTTTGAAATGTCATTTTATAGTTGTTCCCATTTCTTTCTGCATTTCAGATCACACGTTCAAAAAGTTAAAATACTACTACTGTTTAACCAAGAAATCATAAGTATAGTACTCCAGACTCTTAGCTTACTTCCAACCTTAACATCCAGCCTCATTATTTATTATTACTGCTTTAGATAATGTGGACGGAACAAAACCTACCCCACTGAAGCACAAGTCTTCCATAAGATAACTTTAAAAACACTATTTATGACAGGTAGCAGTAGTACGACTAGAGGTAGTTGATCATTCTGTAAACAGTAAGTAAACACAGAATATAGTGAACTACTGCTCTGCTGTATTATGTCTGGAATAACATCCAAGCTACACAAACTTGGTGAAGTAACATTCTTAACCATGTTAGTCTTGCAGATAGCCAGTGGTTCCACATGAGTATGAATCAACTGTACAGTCAATGCTGTAATCAGAATTACTCCTGGTGGACACAACAGTTTTAAAACTGCAATCAATATGAGAATTAATCCCTTAGTCTACCCTGCTTTTATTTTATTAGGCAGATGTTCCAATAACAGCAGATTCTCCTCTTCCAGCTAGCAGCATCATCTGAACAACATACAACATTGTGGTACTTTAGCTTTTGCAAAACAACTTAACTCTCCCTCTAGGACAGCTAGAGGCCTCTGCCCTGAAGAGTTTGCTGACAAGATTCTACACAAGGCAAAAAAGAATGATGATCAGAAATCAATTCAGTAATGCTGATGGTCTTTAACAGACCATGAGTTTGGAGGACAGTGTGGAAAAAAAAGTACATAGGCCACATCTGCATCCAGAAAAAGACTTGCTTGGAAAAACAGGAGAGCACAGCTAGGCAGAAAATGAGAAAAATTAAGGAAAGGGAAAGAAATAGATTAAAAGAGATGAAGACAGCAGCACATTTTCTATCCATCAGAACACACCAGCTCTATGAAAAGGGGAAAAGGAGGAAATGGAGAAGAAGAAAAATATAAGGCTTTGGAACTATTATTATTGGCAATTAAAGATTTTTTCCCCAAAATAATGAAAATGCTGTTTCACATGTGTATGCACATCTACGGCTATGAGTGAAAACAAGAGGGAAAAGAACTAGCATAACAAAAGTATGGAAGAAGTGATTCACATAAAATAATCCAACCCAATTCAGTCACCTCCTTCTACTTTTTAACTATGCCAGCACATCAGCTCTAACTCCAATCTACTTCAAATAAAGTTATAGTCCCAAAAGTAAGATACACTATGAAGGCCAAACCTTCTCAACTCAGTTTCTGCTCTTAAATATAGCTCTTAAACTCCAGAAAGCATGTTTATTTAGCCTGTGATGCCAAGATCTGGTAGAGCTTAAAGTTGAGATTTAATTATTATTTTTTTTTAAGCGTAAAATATCTAAATACAAATTAATTTTATTTATACTTCAGCACCTAACTTGAAAAACCCAGTCCAGCTCTTTTCATGCATATAATGGTTTTATTTTTGTAATTAATATTCATTATTTGAAATGACACAAAGAAAGGTTAAATGGTCTAACTCAAGCCACAGGTTCAGTGACAAAGACTATCGGTAAGTAGCTCCTTTTTTGAGACCAGTGTCATGTATAACACTGTAACATGACATTTCCTTTTCTCTCAGACTGGACTTTTTTTCTCCAAGAAAGGGCAAACTGTGTAGAACTGAGAAAAAAAAGCAAGCAAAAGGTCAGGTAGCTTCAGCCACCTGTACGGCTCATGTACTTAGTAAGTAATATACATTGTTGACTCAAAAAAAGGAGAAAATTTTAAGATATACCTCACTGCAGCTTTTGTAATTAAGATAAAAGATCCCACCCAATCACTGGCATCTCATTTGTAAAAAAAAAAAAAGTCATCAAATTCAGTAAGAAGCACCACAAAGTTTACAGAAAATCTTGACATGACACTACAACATGGATCAGATTAAATCACAAATACTTAATCACAGCTCCATATGAAACAAACAAACAAAAAATCCCTTAAGAAAACTGTTAAGTTTTATGTTCTTAAACTACTTTATAGTACCAGGAAATCACATAAGGCATTGGGCTTTGTTGCATGCCATGGAATAGTAAGAGCTTGGTTGTTCCTCTGGTTTGCTTGGCATTGAAAAATGCATTAGGGCTTTAGAGTCCAAGATTTTCTTTGACTTAAAATTAAATTTTTAAACACACTATCACTAGAAGCTTCTGCTATTTGCAGTCCTATAAAATCCTGAATTAACTGTGGTTTATGCTAATGCCCTTCATTTCTCTATATAAAACATAAAACTTTATTACCATTGCTGAGGCCACATGTATCATTTTTGACTGAAAGCACCATCATCAGGGTAGAGAGATTATATAGTCTGATCTTCCTGCCAGTTCCAGCCTTATCTCACTCTTGAGACAACCAACATAGACAACCAATCTTCTTCTGTGAATGGGACACTTATTCCACCAGGAACTACAGTGGGACAAGGAACCACAGTGAACACAAGCCCAGCCCCATCACTAAATGGCTAACAACTTTGCCCCTGCCAGCTTGGGTGAGATGTGGGCTGGCAAGTATAAAGTAAAAGGCTCCACATCCCATTACCAGTCCCTTGAGCTACACAGTCTCATAAGCATAGACAAAATATAAATAGACTTCATGAACTGAAAACAGAGCTTTAAATTCTTCAAAAAGCACCTGTGAAGAAACTAGGCTGTGGCTGCCATTTTGGATTTGATCCAGCTAAGTAGCGAGTCCCTGTGGCAGGTTTCAAAGCTCTTAAAAGTTTTTCTTTCCCATTCTAAAAGCCAAGAATATTTCCAAACAGGTTTCAAGAATTTAATATTAAGCCATAAAAGCAGCTTCAGGTACTTGTTCTGTGAAAGAGGGAATCCAAGATGACGGCTCCAAGCTGATCTGATAGAACACTTCAGCTTTCCCAGTGCCTGGTATCAAACCACAAGCCCCAGACCTACATGGAAGGCTGCAAGGAAAGAACACGCTAATTCAAAACCCCAGTGAAGCCTCTGTCTTTCTCTCCTAAAAACAACAGATTGGAAGAGGAAGAACCCTCTCCTGCACTTAAATGTCTTGAGCTGCTGCTTAAAGCATGACAAGACCAGAAATCTGGAGCACTGGTTAATTTTTGATGACAGAGCTTTATTGTTTGGAGCATACCAGTTTGCACCCATAAAAAAAACAGAACAAAGGAAGTTTTGTTCACACTAAGGATAACTAATACTTTCCAACCATAGAAAATGGTTTTCACATGGTGGGGGGGGGAAAAGTCAAATGTACACCAAACTGAAACAAAGTTTGAAACTCAATGTTTCAACCGCTGTGCAACTATATAAAAGCAAACTGCTTGTATATTAAAAACTGCCACAGACCACACGGAAGACATTGGAGTAGGGGTTTTTTTATATCCTGATATATGTTTTAAATATGACCTAGATTATGATGGTATGATGTTACAACATGACAATAAGTAACTAACAGATACCACCACAAAATACTGCTTGGTGTAATCTTGTTGGGTTAAGGACTACTACCAGTTATCTTGCTGCTGAGAGAGTAAAGAAGGCCTGTGAGTAACAGGACAATTTTTATCATTTTATTTTAGAAATTCAAACAGTCCACTTCTTTATTCAAAACAAGTATCTAATTATAGAGAGAGTATAAGAATTTAGATGCTCAAAGAATGTTACAGACTGAATTAAGCATGAAATTGCACCCAGCATTTAAAATTATGAGAAAGCTAACTGAATTTATAAACAATGAAACCTTAGAAATAGTTTTGGTTTCATTTTCCTCAACACCACTTTGTCATCCATTTTGAAGAGCTTTAGCATGATCAGGCTGCAGACTCCCTATAATATTCTAATACAGGGGACAGCTCTGCATTATTTTTATATACATCATTTCTACAAAAAGATTAAGAAGGACACAGAAAATCCAGGAAGGAAGCAGAATATGGGTGAGAACACCCTTTGTGAGTCTTAATTTTAGCTTTGACCCCATCCAATAAGAGCCACAGGGAACGTCATTTGGACTCTTCTGATACCTCTCACCACATCCTTCTCAAAGATTGTTTTACATTATTTTTTTCCTAGTGATGTTGGGTATGAGTTTAAAAATAACTTGCAGTGGTTCTGCAGTCACTTAAGGAGTGTAAAAACAGAAAGTTTCTTACACTCTGCTACCATAAGAAGTGTAAAAAACCAAAGATTCAGAAAATTATTTGCATAGACGTTTTGTAAAGTCCACGGACATTTTTCAGGGTTACTAGGTCAGGTCATTACTGCATTTTTTCAAGTGGCTAATACAAGCCATAAGAGCTGTACCCTCCATCAGGAGGAGGTCTGGACAAGGGAAGGATCACAGCTAACTATGTGATAAGTGATTAGTGCTTTTCCCAGCTCTAAAAGGGGAAGAATTACAAAGGGACTAAAGGCCACATGGAAACCCCAGCACACAGGGCTTCTCATGAACAGTCGAGAAAACAAAATGGAACTGGCATGTCTGACTTACCTATACATCCATCTATACACCCACATAAACAGACTATCTGCTGTACAACTTACATTTTAAAAAACATTTTTACAAATCATAGTGCTATTCACAGCAGTATTTAAAGAAATTTAAAGTCTGGCAGTAGAGAAATGGCAGTGTGATGCCATCCTTGTACAATGAGTCCCCAGCATTCCAGAGGTCTCCACCCAGAAGGCACCTATGACATGGACTGACACATCCGGTCAGCCTGTGGCAGCACCATTATACCACAGTCTTGAAGTATTTTTTGCTAAATATACAGCTGTGCTCATTATTAAAAGTTCTCTTTGGTAGTTCCTACTTTATTCAACACAAGCTTGATCGTTCTTTTTTAATCGTAATATAAACCACTACATTAAGATGAATTTTCTACTTCTGAAGCTTCCAGCATACAATGAAAAAAAAATTATCTGCCACAAAACCAGCCAACATGCATTTCCCTGAACAGGAACATCCAGAACAGATACTTGGAAACCACATTAGGCAGAAATCAGTTCCAATTGTGTTTGAAACATGAAACTGGGAGCAAGGGAAAAACAAATTCCAAATAAAACACAAAACTACACTGCACAATTATCAGATAGGAACTTCTAGTCATACTTTTGTATACTCCCAAATTTCTCCCCACTTAGCGAGGCATATTTTAAGAACACTTTTAACCTTCCTATCCCCATTTCAAAACAAAGATCAAAGAAAAGTCATTTGGATGGACACCTTCCGCTTCTTATGCAATACAGATTTAGACACTGCACTTCAAAACCCCAGCCGTTGCTCCAGCACCCAGCAGTCCAAACATTATTTTAGCCCTTTGAAGCAGCCCTAATGGTATCTTCCATTTGCAAGTAACACTTCTGTAGTCAAAGATCTTACTCCAAGGAGATGTTAATGTGAAACCACTCAGACTGCAAAGAGACACACACACTCCTGGAGGCAGACTGGGAAGGTGTTTAGAAGTCAATGTAACACCATTATGGAGAGTGTCAGCTTAGAAGCTGTCATAAACACTTCATAATCACTCAGACACAAACTGGACTGCCTGCAACACATTACTTTATTAAGTGCTGAATAGAGGTTCAATTGTAGGAATAAAAAGCACAATGCTACAGATAATAGCTTTACTGAGTAGATTTTCACGTAAATGTCAAATTGTTGCTTTTTCAGACTGAAAGGGTTTCAAACTATAGAGATGGTTTTTCTTCTTCACTGGAATAATGTTGCTTCATTACAAGCTAAATATTCAGCAAATTAAGAAGAAAGCTTTGTATAATACCAAAAGACACAAAAAAAGTGGTGTTAAATAAACTCTAAATATTTAGTCAGTCACAGAACTGCCAGATTTTATTTAACTCAGACTGTGTAAGCAAAAATATGAGATGGAGAAATAACAACAAAGAAAAAAAACACAAACAGGTTATGTTACCTCCAAACTGGTTCGATATACAAATCCTGCTATGAAAAGATATTTCAAATTCATGTTGAAGACTATAAAACTGAGAAAATCTCCAAGACCATCTTAATAACAAAGTAACCATCCCAATATTGAAATTAGACTAACACAAATGGCACAGGTCAAAGCTATGCCTCTTTGTATGTGGTCTCAGAATTTCACAGAAAACACAAATGAAGGGCTAACAAAGTGATGCAATACCTCATAGTAGGCATTCTTAAGATGGGTGGTAAAATGTTTCCAGAGTAGGCATTTTTCCCCCCACCCGTTAAAAATACTTCCACCAAAAAAAATTAACAACACTAGGAGAAACTGTCCTACAATTTCATATATCTTATTTTTCCTAAAATAATTTAGGAATTATGAAGTTAAGAGACATTGGTGAAAAAAGATAGTCTGGCTGTAGCATCCTGCCTAAAAAGAGGGTAACATCAAGCATTTTGTGTCTTAACTTGTGGCTAATTTAGACAGGGGTCAGGGCAGAGAAAGACAAAAAAGAAAAATATTTAAAACCCACCCACAACCTACTACCTGCTTCAAAGTACCAGCAATCACACTTCACATAAACCAGGACAAAACAGTTGAACTCGGTTTTTTTTAGTAATCTCCATCAAATTATTTCCTGTTTCTTGCAGTGAACCATGGGTATGAGTTTAACCACAGATAGTTAATGCAGAGCAGGTTACACAAGGTAATCTGCTCACCAAAGAGCTGAAACTCTCATCTCATTCTTCCTTTCCTTATACATGTAAGATCCCATCTCACAACAAGTCCCTCAAGGGCATAGATAGGTCTAACAGAGACACCCTTTCATTCGGACACAGAAGGTCACTTACCAGGGATGCACAGCCCTCCTGCCTCACCACAAAGCAAAGGGCACATTACACACACACAGAGGAGGGGAAAAAACACCAAAACCAAAGCAATCTCTCCTAGACACAAAGCTCTTCTTATCATAGAGAGGCCAGGACAAGCTCCAACACAACCTACTTGCACATATTTTTCAGAAAAGCACGTGTTCATTTGGATAAGAACGTTTCAGCAGGATAAAGCAAGCTGGTTTATAAAAATTATTTATCTTAAGTCTATGTGTCTACTCACAGTATCTCAACTAATTGATCAACTTGGGCTATAACTGCTGCAGTTGCATTTCCTCTCTTAGCTCAGTAACTTAGTGACACCTAATGTTTGTTTTCTGTAATACACTTGGAAGAACAAAGCAAAGCCTTTCTGAGCCACTGTAAAAGTCTTGATTTGCTCACTAATATAAAACTGATCTGTCTTTAAAATAGTATACTACATTAGTTACATACTATAAAGATATTCTCACTCTTCAAAGTTATTCTGGTGTAAGGCAGATTTAAAAAATATATTAAAAAAATCAAACCCAACCCACAATCCAAAGATATTCTTTGCTCCACTAAAAATAAAGCCATGAGAATTAGTTTTATACATAGTTTCTCAGGATATACAAGTAGATAAAATTTCCTATGTTTTGTTAAAACGTTCATAAATTTTTATTAAAGTACCTGAATCTTAGTAAAGAGTTAGGTATGGGTTTGGTGCAGGTATGGGTTTGGTGATCAGGAAGTGAGGTGGATTAGGAACTGGTTGAAAGGAAGGAGTCAGAGAGTTGTAGTCAATGGGGCAGAATCTGGTTGGAGGTGTGTGACTAGTGGAGTCCCACAGGGGTTGGTACTGGGACCGGTGTTGTTCAACATCTTCATCAACGACCTGGATGAGGGTATAGAATGTACCCTCAGCAAGTTTGCTGATGACACTAAGCGGGGAGGAGGGCCTGACACACCAGAAGGCTGTGCTGCCATTCAGAGAGACTTAGATAGGCTGGAGAGTTGGGC
>NW_009952560.1:1683044-1691616 GCF_000747805.2 Chaetura pelagica | reverse complement strand
TGCTCTGGCAGGGGGGTTGGACTAGATGATCTCTCGAGGTCCCTTCCAGCCCCTAAGATTCTATGATTCTATGATAAATACTGAAATTTGTATCCTAGCTCATAATCCATTTATATTAAACCCTCCTTCAGATGCAAAAGCTTAGCAGTTTTTTTCCTCATCTCCAGCTAACAATACATAATCAAGAGGAGAAAAGCCAGCTCTCCCACACTGCAGGGAAACTCAATTTAACTTAACTTCTGGTGTACAAATTAACATGATTTTCTATTATACTAAGCTACTGGTGTGTAAACACATGTCCTACACAGCTAACCAAGAAGTTATTAAAAATAGACACATTCTTTACAAGTGTTTTAAAAAATGAAAGGACTCCATCTTCCCTACATTACTTTGAAGGACTGTTATGAGCAATTTTATTTTTTTTTAAGTTAAGAATTTTATGACCTACTGTATTAAACTTTATTCTGTAGTCTGCAGAAATTTGGGGAAAATTCCCAAAATTAAGACCACGTGCTCATAAACCACTCTGAAACACAAACTGCAGGGTATGCATATGACAGCACCAAATCAAACCCATATGCAGAGAGACTTTAATAAAATTAAAATTGCAAATCATGTACATGACAAACGTGATTGTAAAATACTATTAATATTGTCATAGTTGCATTTCTGCATTTAACTTTCTAGGACAAACAAATTATTTTCATATTTTTCCACTCTTACTCCTTTCTGTACATTAAAGAGACTTATGTTTTTTCTGGGATACAAACTCTTCCATAATATCAAATTCTACCCCCAGTTCAACCCTGAAAATTCTACTAGCAGAAATATTTTGTAAAAAACCCTCAAATCTGAAGGCACATGAAGTATTTTATCTATGCTCAGAATTAATCTTAAGATAAGCATATTACTTAGAAACCATATGACATTGGTGGCAAATGTTGGTTCTTTCCACTTCAATAAGAAAAATTAAAAATAAAATACTGAAGTAATAACAGAATCCTACAAACAAAATAAAACCTGTGGGCACAGAAGTGAACTCTGTACTTACAGGTATGCTCCAGACTTGCATCCCATCACTGTATCCGATCATTAGCAGTAGTGGTGGCTCATTCCCAGTGCTGTGTATTTCATGGAACTCCATATTCCTTGATGTATCTACATTGGATTTAAATATGAAAGCCATTATTAACAGGTGAAACTCAACCATGGCTGGTACCAGTTATATGGTGTTTTCTCAATGCACATTTCCATTGTGCTAAGTAAGAGCAAGCAAAGTGACTTAAATTTTTCCAGTAGAACAATATTGAAATATATTAATTTAGACAAACATTTGTTAAAGTTTCACAGCTTAAAAATCATGGAGAAAAATCTTCTGAATTACAATGTAGGTTGTCAGTAAAAACTCCAAGAACTTCTGCAACTCTTTCTCCAGTGATTAATAAAACGGCAAATTTTTCAAACAGAGAACAAATTTGCACAGGACCAACAAAATTAACAACTACAGAAGTTTCAAATGCATGAACTGGTAAAAACTATTTCTAGATCCTATGTAATTAATCATTACATCAACCTTATCAAATGAAGAACATTGCCTGGAATTAAAGTGCTACAAGACATATTAATGAAAATATTTTCTGGAGTAAAGCCTCTAAAATTACATTTGCAACCTTGACAGAATGAATGAAAGCTCACTGCAAGCATGTAAGCATCAAAGAAAGAGAGGAAATATCAAAGATGGTGAAAGGGAATTTATTCAGGCCCAATCAGATTAGGCTGCACAAAAGTGAATGTTAATATGAATTCTATACAATATTCTGAAGAGGTTCTGTTATACTGTAGAAAAGAGCCTAAAGATGAAATGCCTGAGGTTTTTTTTTAAATAAACATGGGAGGAAAACAAACCCCACAAGCAAACAAACCTTAACTAGCCTAAAGCTGGAGGTAATGTCATGTACAGGTTGATAGGTCTTTCCTAGTTCTAATAACCTGAAATTTATGAACTGCCAGCCTCTAGTGCCATTTCAGCAGCTTGAAAACACACAATATTCCCTGTTCACCTCTTCGAAAGGCTGAAAATTCCCATCACAGCTCTGGCTATGCTTGCTCTTATTTCATCTGAGACCTGAATGAGCCTTTCCCATAGAGCTTTAGACAGAAAAGATGGCAGACAAAAAAAAAAACCAACACAATTTCCCATAAGACTCAGATTTAGTGTTCTCCAGAAGGCAGTACCCTTAGATCTCCAAGTTGCTATGACAAGCACACGTATCATGCACCACAAACACCACCAAGATGTTCCATTAATTCAAGAAGTAACTAATTCACAGCAGCATTCAACCATTTCTCATTCAGGCCATAACCCTCCTTATTCCAAAAAAAAGTAACCAGGATAGTTAGGCAGAATAACTCAGATCTTAAGTGGGGATCTGCTGGATATTCTCCGCAAAAGACTGTAGCAATCACCACCTTCTCTGAAGTGGCTGGAAACCTGTTGCCTGCACCAAGTCAGCAGTCTTTGTCAATAATTTAAGATGCTCTGGAAGTGATCAACAAGTTACATTTTAGGAATAGTTTGTAGCTTTGCTCTACTATTTCCCTGAAAGACATCCTGGAATCTCCTGCTGTTCTTCCCCAGCAGCTCCTCCTTTCCAGCTTACTCTGAATTCTGTCACAGCACTGCAAATATACCTGGGACTGGATTCACAGTTAGATAATCTGCCTTTGAAACAAAACAGTAGAAAAAACAAATTCAGTTTTATGCTTTGTTTTCGACTACTTTAAGGAAAGGAAATGGACTTTGTTTCAGATTTGTCTCTCTCCCTAAGTAAGCCTTAGTCTGTCTTTAGATGAAGTCACAAGGCCTATTTGTTCTATTTGTGAGGTAAATACAGCAGTGTAATTATTCACTCAGAATTTAGTCTGTTTAAGAACAGGGAAATTAAATACTTGAGTCAACGTTCACTGATAAAGCTGACTGAAATTACTGAGCATGGACCTAAAAAAGACAAAAGTAAGTGAGAAAAAAAATGAAGCCATACCATTTAAATCTGCATTTTCAAATCTGACCCAAACGATCTTCTCTTTTTCTTCTGGTGGGGTACCACTGTAGGCCTGGATGAAAAGCAAAAGACTAGATATTTCAGCACCTTTCTTTCCACCCTCTATAGACCACAGGAGGAAATGCAAGTTAAAAAAGAAAAACAGAGATGCATGTATCTGACTGTCAGCAGTGTTCCCATGAGGTTTTGTTTCAAAAAAGAATGGTTTTGTGACCAACAAACACTATACTAAATATAAATCAACAAGTTTAACATCACTTACTAAGTTAGAAATGACAAGACATATATAACAAGTCCACTGGAACAGGTTAGAAATACCAGGTGACTCACAGCAATTAGTCAAGGTAAAAAAACAGTGGCTTCTACAGTCTTTACCTTTAGCAGTTGCACATGACTAAAAGCAATGCCAGAGATTCTCATGTGAAGAATTTTTACTTTAAAAATTATCTTTGATTCACTTAAATGCTTTGTAAGCAAGACTGAGAAAAGAAAGAGACCTGTACTACAGTTTATTTTACCAATATGTTTCAGTTATATTTGTGACATCTTTAATGTAGCCATTTAAATGAGAATAAACTGCAATTCCAGTAGAAAAGATCCATGTTTCAGTTCTGCACTCTACAAACTCCCATTAAAAGATGAGACAAAAGAAACCATAGAGGAGATCTGCATTGTTTCCAAACTGCAAGTTCTACAGTTCTCTGGAGAAACTATGGTAGTAAGAATGTGAACTACAGTAGAAACACTATCACTTCCAAGTGAATTGTAAGAAAATGCTGCGGAGTATTTTGGATTGAATACGGAAGGAGCTTTTATAATCACTATGTATGCCAGAAAAGCAATAAGATGCACTGAAAATATAAATTTAAAAAATAAGTGTGGGTGTTACTTTTCAAAACAAATCACATTCCATGCTTCCAAGGCAAACTGATCTGTAAAATAAAACACAGACTGTATCCTTTAACTACAGAGAGGAAAACATGGGGGGGGGGGGGAGGGTGAAACACAGCAACCTCTTAAATGAAAGTTGGATTGTTTTTAATTTTGACCAAAAATCAAAAATGCACTTCACAAATTTTTGTTAGTGAGGGGAAATTTTTTATATTATTCTTGAGGAAATTTGTGACTGACTAACCAAGATAATCCTTCAAATAAGAACCAAGATAGTTTCCTAAAGGCTACAAAAAAAATAGCTGCAATGCTTCTCAACTACAGACTACAGCCTTCCCAAGTAGTAACAAAAAAAACCAAACTGTTTCCCTTTGCTACTGGAAGGCCCATGAGCAATACAGAAGTGACAATTTCAGTTTCATGCTGCTGCTACCTGTGAAAACTATGACCGAGAGCAGACATAAGCATCATAATTATTCTCCAGATAGGATGATCCCAGAAACTGAGAAAAAAAAGCCACGAAAATATGTATTTTAAAAAGCAGAGTGAGGACTTCTGTTTTGTAAAAACATGCTGGAGACCAACAGGTTAGACAGAGCTCCACAGTCCCACATCAGCCAGGACGCTCTGAAGCAAGTTAAGAAAATGAGGTAAAAAAAAAAAAAGAGGAAGAAAAGGAGGCAAAAGAAACTTCCTCCTTTCAGCCAATGACCAAAGCTAAGGTGACCAAGGGCATCTACCAAGTTGCTCTAACACCAGTCCAGCCATGGTTCATGAACAGGTTTCATACCACAACACAAAAAACAGTATTTGTAGGAAGCAGAGGAAGGGTTATACCCAGTCATTCCCATCCCCTAATTTTCTATTGCCAAAAATCATCGTAGGAAAAGGCTGCAATCTTCTTCGGGCCATTTGTATTGTAATTCTTCAGCTGATGGGCTTCATCCTGGCTCAAACCAGGACACTGGGTAGCTAAGATTTTAAATTAAACTATTATCTATCAGAGGATATCTGTAGGCCCAGTTTTCAGATGGCACACAGTCTATCCTTTGACAAATCTGGTCTCAAGCTTCACATTAAAAAAGCAAACAAAAACCCATTTTTCAATGATATTTCAGTCCACCTGATTCAACTGCTCTGCACACACAAAGAGTTTTAAAGATCTACACCTACCTGTGGCACAACATCTTGAAGAAACGTGACAACACTTTCCATATACGATTGTTCCCTTGAAAACAGAAGGAGAATTTTAACAACCACTGAAGTTCAGAAGCAGTTGTGAATATATTAAATAAGACACATCACTAGAAAAAATCATGTATAATCTTCAGCACAAAAGAAAATACTTAGTATGCAGTGCAGCTACTTAATACATTGTCAAACACTCCGATAACATAAGGAGTGGCCTAAAAGTCTGTAAAAAAAACAAGTGATACCTGTTTATGAAACAGCTGCTTGGGGGAAAAGTATAAAATATAACAGCAAAAATAGAAACCATGTTCTCCACATGGGAGTGGCTGACTGAAGCAGAACTGTAATTTGGAAATCTTTCTGCAGTATTCTACTTGATTTAGTTATTACAACATGAAGATGAGGACTTGTGCTAAGGGCCGGAGTTCTGCTTGTGGGGCAAGTAAACTGTAAGCCCTCTATGCATTATGTGCAGTGAGGAAGGAAGTGGTACCACTTGGGTGCAGGAGATGGAACCAAACCTTAACTAATAATAACAAGGAGAGGTATTTTCAGATACTATTTTATAGTTTGGGAAACTTACTCCTTCTTGAAAGTTCATTAGCAGCAATGATTTAGAATAGTATATACTGCAAGATACATTTCTTCAGGTTTAAACTAATGCTTTTAGTAGCTTAGCCCTTTGTGAGAGGTGAGCCTTGTGTAACTGCTGAGCAACGCAATGTGGGCTGACTATCTTTAGACAGATGGTGTTCAAACAACACCAAAAGTTTGTGCTTTCTATAATGAATAATACTGAAACAGGCTGGCAACAAGTATTACCTTCATGAAGTCTGGAACTATTTACTTTTCTTTAATTAACTCTTTAGTTAACAGCTTTGGTAGTCCCTAGATCAATTTTTACATTGGTAGCCATTTTTCCCATGTTTGCTCCTGATTTCTAATAGCCACAAAGAAAAATTGTTAACTGGGAAATCTAGTACTCTTCATGTCCAAAGTTAAAAGGGCTTTCTTCATGCTTTCTGAAACTGTGCTGTTGGATGCTTTAAAGAGAGTTTTCAGTAGCTAAGAATTCTGTCGTAGTTAAGTAGTAGTAGGTAGCAGTAGTTAAGAACTCTGCCCTATACATAGCAATACAGCAGATACTTCAAGTCAGATGCTGAAACTCTTGGATCAGCTTAACTGGTTGACTCCTCTTTGAAAACAAAAATAAATCTAAACCATAACATTTTACATTTTAGCAAGCTTATTCCAACTCATGACAAAAGTAGATCTTGTTCAGCAATCCAAGGATTACTGCATCAAATAAAGTTGTCTTCCTGCTTCAAGTTGAGGCCTTATAATTCATAAGCTGTGGTTTCAACCACTGATTCTTCTTTGATTTATGTAGGTCACCAAAACTGTCTCTGTGTACCTTCAGAGCCCTTTATTACCTAACAATAACACTTGTCTACAGGTATAGTATTAAATAGCTTTTGAAGCTCTCACGTGAATGCCTACCAGCAAGAGTCATCCTGTCTTCATTTTTCAGCTGATGAAATAAGTACTTTTTTTCTTCCTCACCCCCCACAGTATATCTTGAAACAAATTTGATGTTTGGGAAATGTTTTATTCCCTGTCTGTACTCTGAATCTCTCCTGAAGTTGAAAAACTTCCCAAAAGATATCTTTAAACTGCTTAAAAACAATCCAAACAATGACAAAACCCACAAAAAGAAAAAAAAAAGTCCATTGTTAAGAATCTAGGAGTCCAACACACAATTAAAATAAGGATGCTCAAGAAATGAAATTGGTCTCTTATGTGCTCTGAGTTAGCTTCTTCCTTTGCTCTTGGTTTTGTACTCTTGAGCAAAAAGATTAGAATCCATAATTCCACTTACTGAAGGACTTGAATGACATGCTGATATGTTTTAATATATCCATGCCTGTAAAAAGGTACTTTTCAAAAGAGAGGAACATGGGTAGCATGTCCCTTCTAGGCTAAGGAAGGAGTCTGCAATCATTGATCCCCAGCTAGTGCAGTGTTTGTACAGCAAACAATGTGCAAACAAACAACAAAACATTGCAAGATACTCATCTCTAAAATGTACTACTTGGAAGGTTTTAGTGTATAAACTAAAAGCATCCCATTTAGGGAGACAGTTTGTCCTGCACAGTCCTAGGAGCCAGGAATGCAACATCTGTTTACTTTATCTTATTGGAAAATACTCAGTGCAACAAAACCGTACGGTCAACACGAGCCATCACAGCTGGCTTTGAAGGAAAATTCAGGCTAGGTTCTTCTTCCCCAGGAAAATAATTTTTAAAAAAAACAAAAAACATTTCAAATTAGGGCTATTCTTCTAGAACTTGCTTACGTGACAGCTTGTGGTCGAACCACCACCCCTCCAGTGCAGCGACTGGGGCGGCGCGGAGATTCTGTCGCCATCGCGTCGCTGCAGGTACCTGGAAGAAACACTTTTTTTCAATACAGTTTGTATTAGGATTATTTATCATGCTAGTTCTTGACATATTACAGATGATAGAAACCTCTTGAAGAAGGAAAGTGGACTTCTACAAACCTGTAAGGCTATTATGACCCTACACTGCACTCTTAAAAAAAAAACACCTTATTTTTTCAGTGTCTCAATCACCACAGCTCCTGCATTGTACACAAAAGCAAAAAAGAACAAACCTGCAGGTTAAAGCAGAAGAGTTTCTTCAAACTGTGCAGTAAAGACAGAGGTACAAGTACACAGTTATCAGCATTATACAATAATAAGCTGGTTTCTTATATAAAAAAGATGTACAATCACAATTGCAGTGTACTGCACTCTTGAATATCCACACTGGGTTACACTGAACCTCACAGAAAAAGTGTGATGGAATACACAGCACTTTTTTCTGTCAGCTTTTTGTGTTGCCTTAACGTTTTTCTTCACACTTCTTTTCTTCCATGTGAACACTCAGCATAACATTCCTACAAGTAAAAAACACTAGAGCAGCCCCACAGACCCAGCAACCTTTTTAGCCACTCCACTGTCCCCCTCTGACCCAAAGCAAGAACCACTACATAAAGTGAGAGAAAAAGCCCAATGCCCAACGTGGTGTTTGTTATCAGAATCATTTCGTGTCTGGGAAGTCGTTTTAAGGGCCATATTGAGGCAAATATAAACGCTTAGCGCCCAAAAAATGAATAACAAAACACTCAGCAACACGACTGAAGTTTCACAGACACGCCAACAAACCTTGAAAGAAAGAAAGAAAAAAAAAGGCACGTAGAGGATAACAAATCCCTTCACGTTATATCCTGCCCGCCCCTGAGCGCTGTCACCTGCACCACAACTCCCAGCACCTGAGGCGTCCCAGCGCCAGCGCTTCCCGCAGCGCAGGCCCCAGGAGGGAGGCGGCCGGGAAGCCCTCAGCACCCTCAGACACCCGCTGTTGAGC